>NC_059275.1:13744533-13784533 GCF_017591435.1 Portunus trituberculatus
GCACACACATTTATAACCACACTGTTCTGAGCAGCGTGAAGGCATCAAGAAGCCAGCGTGCCTTTGCCGTCCTTAGCGTGATAATAGCAGCAAGCAGAGACTCATCATTACTACTTATAAGAAGCAGGGGAGGCGAGGAGGGAGGAAGAAAGGCGAGGAGGGCGAGGCGAGGCAAGGCGAGGCGAGGACGGGGCGAGGAAGGAGGAGAAAAGATGAAGAAGAGGCGAGAGAGGACACGAGAAAATGAAAAGATAATGACTAAAAGAGGTTATAATGTACAAAGATGGACGCACAAGGGAGAGGAGGAGGAGGAGGAGGAGGAGGAGGAGAAGGAGGAGGAGGAGGAGGAGGAGAAAGGGAAGGAGAGGAGAAGAATAAGAGACGTTTAGAGGATAAAGATAAGGACAATGAAAAAAAAGTAAATGTTTTGAGACATAGAGGAAGAACGAGAACGAGAGAGAGAGAGAGAGAGAGAGAGAGAGAGAGAGAGAGAGAGAGAGAGAGAGAGAGAGAGAGAGAGAGAGAGAGAGAGAGAGAGAGAGAGAGAGAGAGAGAGAGAGAGAGAGAGAGAGAGAGAGAGAGAGAGAGAGAGAGAGAGAGAGAGAGAGAGAGAGAGTAATAGATCAAATAACCAATAAATCAAGTAAGATGTCAGTCATAAATATAATATGGCCTGTAATGATGATGGATTCGCAAAGTGTGATGAATTAGAGGCAATCAGAGTCGCAGGTCAAGAGGAAGACTGCAAGTAAGTAGCGAGAGAGGAGTTACGTCATTTTACTTTTTATTTCAAGAGGAGCGTTTCTAAGAGCATTTTTTATTTCATGGCGGCGCAACATCTACTGCTTGAATTTGAGGTCTTATTATTATCATTTTTTTAAGAAGATCAGTTTACAAGGACGATTTCAGATTGAGGGCATTTCTAAGAGGAATTTTAAAGTGTGGTGTCTATTTAAAGTGGTATATTGATTAGAAGTACTAATTCTAAGTGGACTGTCTCTGGCGAATGATAATGTTTGGATTAAGAATTCTAAAACAGGAATATTTTCAAGAGAATTGTCTGCAGGAAGGAAAGTTTTACACATATTCTTGAAGAGAGTTAATTTTAAGTATTTTGTGTCTAAGGAATAAGTTTTCATGGATAATACTTAAATTTCAAAACGGGAATTCCTTTATGCATAACTTGATCTTTTTGTTTAATGATTTTTGTTGTCCTTGGCCAGTCTTTCCCTATTACGTAGAAAATTGAAAAAAAAAAAACAACAACTGTCTTTGAAGAAGGGAATATTTAGGAGCAATTGTTAAGAGGATAATTATTTAGAAGCTCAGTCCTTTTATGGAGACAATTTAAAAGAAGAATATTTTACAACGCAGAGTCACTAATTGAAGTATTTTCACGAGGAATGTCTTTAACTTGCATCTCGTGACTACTCTGAAGAAAAATTGAGCACGAAAAAACAGAGGAACATTATAAATAACAAATAAACGATAAATACTTTTGACCTGACCTGACCTGACCTTACGATAACTGGTATTTGCTTATTTACTGCTTTATTACCCGTTGTTTTACTCCCGGCATTTATTTTTCCGTTTTTTTTTCATCTCTCTCTCTTTCTCTCCGGGTCAAGGCAATGTTTGTTCATTCCTTTCCTTTTTTACATTCTTCTCTTTACGTGTTTTGCCTCTTCTTTTCTTCATTCTTTCTTTATTCAGTATTTTCCCATTTACTCAATTTTTTCTCCCTGCAACTTCTACTCTTTTGATTTCATTCTCTTCACTTTCTTTCTCTCCCACCTCCCTTCTTATCTCCCTCATCTCCCTCTTATCTCCCTCCTCCTTCACTTCTATCTTTGTCATCTCATCTCCCTTTTCCTCCCTTACCTTCCCTTTTTCCCAAGAGAGAGAGAGAGAGAGAGAGAGAGAGAGAGAGAGAGAGAGAGAGAGAGAGAGAATGTTATGGTAGAAGGAACAAGTAGGACGCGATAGGATGGCATTGGCTGGAGGAGTGGGGATGCGAGCAGAACTGTGGGCTGGGGCATGGAGGGACTAGTCAGGGCTGGGCTGGGCTGGGCTGGGCGGGGCTGGGCTAAGGTGGTCGGAGCTGGCGTGAGGCGGGGCATTATGGGGCGAAAACTCAAGGACATGGCGAGATTAATGAAGGTTTGAGAGGCAGGAGGAATGAAAAATCGCCCTGAAAATGAAGTACGAGTCTCGAATTGATTAATTGGCCGAATAAGTGATTGGTAGTCGCCGCAGCATCGAGGTCATAAAGCGCCGGAGAGTGTAAACCGTCAAGGAGACTAAGGAAGTGGAGCGAGACGAGTATGAGACGATAGAACGAGACGATGGGACAGAGGAACGAGATACTGAGACGGGGCGAGATGACGGGGTGCTGTTACGGGGAAGTGACGTGGTACAGGCAAGGAATAATAAGCAGATCGGGTACTGGGACGGGAGGACAAGATAGAAGATATTAGAAATAGGATGGAATGAATAGAAAAGGGAGATAAAGATGATGGAAGTGAACGATGTGGAAGGGAAAGTGATAAAGGAAAGGGTGAACATTAAAACATACGAGAATAAGTGACAGACAAATAAGAGACATAAAAAAATGAAATAATAAGAAAAATAAAGGAAAGGAATAAAAAAACAAACATAGAAAGCATAAACCAGTAAAAACGAACGATGAAAAGAGGAAAACACATGAAATAAATAAAGAAAACACAAACAGAAATGAAAACGAAGGAAAGAAAAGAAAAAGAGGAGAACTGAATAAAGTAAGTAACGTGACGAGACGAGAGGGAACACTATAACAATCTGGGATGATACTGAACACTGGGACGGGTGAACAAGACAACGTGACGGTATATGGGACAGAAGAAGACAGGGCAGGTTGCAGTGGGACAGAAAACACAAAACAAGGTACAGTACTATGAGACAATACGACACTGGGACGGGTGGACAAGGCAACGTGATGGTATTTGGGACAGGAGAGGAAGGGGCAGGACACTATGGGACAGAAAACACAAAATAAGGTACGTACTACAGAATAACGGAACACTGTGAAGGGAAGGCAGGACAGTATGACGGTACTTGAGACAGGAAGACAAGACAGAGAGACGGTATTTGGGACAGGAGGAGACATCGCAAGACAGAACAGAACAACGTGACGGCATTTGCTACAGGACGCACTAGACAAGGTGGAGGAGGACAAGTTGAAGGAGCGTTGAGTCTCTAGAGAACTGAGGGTCTCGAGGACACAATCTTTCTATCTGCGGCGGCCAGCTCACCACAGGAGTGTTATCGCGGCCGCATCCCGACAGCCAGGCCACATCCACCCCGCCACACCCAACACACCACCCCTGGCATCCGCCGGGGGAGGTGATGGAAGTGTGGGAGGGGAGGAAAGGGACGGGAAGGGAAGCGAGAGGGAGTGACGCAGTGGTGGTGACAGAATGGTGAGGAAATGTTGAGGGTAGGAAATGGTGGTGATACTGGGGAAAGACAAGGTAAGGTAGGGTTGGGCAGGTAAGGGTGAAGAAAGGAAAAGAAAGGAAAATAAGGGAATAGGAAGGCAAGGGGAATAAAAAGGAGGTAATTGGTGGCAATAAAATAGTGAGGAAATGAAGAGGAGAAAGAAAGAGAAGGAAGGTGGTAATAACAAGACGTTTTTCTCCGCCATTCTGCCAGGACAAAGGTGAAATTGAGAGGAAAGAAAGAAAAAAAAAGAGAATAGGAAGAAGGATGACAAAAAGTTTTCTCCATCACAAACACAGCACACACACACACACACACACACACACACACTCTCTCTCTCTCTCTCTCTCTCTCCCAACGATCTCTCGCCACCTTCACCCTCACACACTCACTACTAAACACCTCACCACCACAATCACCACAATCACCTCTCATCACCACCAAACAGATCAGGTAATTTCACCGCTAATCACTCTAATAGGCCTAAATGGGGCGCCAATCAGCCTATTATACACGCCTTGAGAAGGAAGGAGGCTCTGAGAGGGAAACACGCCCCTGTAATGCCCCACGTGGCCTACCAGTGCCTAAGGGCGGGATTTCGTGTGTTTCTTGGTACTTTCGCCCTTAATCTATTTCACTGTTACATTTATTTTTTTTTTTATTTCCTCCTATGATTTTTGAGACATTTGAAATATTATGAGGCATTTTGAAGCATTTTGAAGTATTTTGAAGTATTTTTGTTATCCCTCAAAGCTAATGAGTTATAAAGAGGGCCGCCGTGATACAGTGGAACCATGCGTGCTTTGGGGTCCTAGCTGTCTCCAAGCGCACGGGTTCGAATTTTGTCCACGGTCCCAGTGTAGGTTGGGCTTCCTCACTCGGGGCAACGGCTTCCTAGCGGGTGGGCATTGAGATAGGAGGTACCCCAAAAAGTGTCCCCTTTAATCCATAAATTCCCGTGAAAAGCTCACATAGTATAAATAAAAAAAAATGTAGATAATTTGAGAAGTGTAGAGAATTAATCCGTGGTAAAATTAAGTGCTGGACAATTTCTACATGGGCATAGTAATAATGCTGTGCTAAGACACGTCCTTAAGTGCTACAGTGTCTTCAATAGTTGTGTAGCTAGAAAAGACAAATATAACCTCTTCTAACATATGTCTCTCTCTCTCTCTCTCTCTCTCTCTCTCTCTCTCTCTCTCTCTCTCTCTCTCTCTCTCTCTCTCTTCTTTATCCATTCAAGTAACAAAATGATAAACTTATTTTTCTTCCTTTTCCTATTAGAAAAGATAAGATTTTCAATGAAACGTTCTTATTTACTAATTTTCTCCTTTTTTCTGTCATTTTTTCTCTCTTTACCAACGAACATAACTGAAAGCATATGTCCACAATAGTCAAAACAGCACATTACCTACCCAGTCAATTAAAAAAAAGAGGAAAAATAAATAGAATATAAATGTACAAGAAAACACCAGCAAAAAAGAAAGAAAAGAAAAAAAATAGACATGCGCAAGGAGTGAGAGAAAGAGGCGAACGACAAACGCAAAGTGAAAACAGACACGCCAGTCTTTGCTAATTGTTGCTAATTCCAGTTTTGCTTCAAGGAAAATGACACTAATTCTCTCACGCTAATCACTCGGCCTGGGGTGTGTGTGTGTGTGTGTGTGTGTGTGTGTGTGTGTGTGTGTGTGTGTGTGTGTGTGTGTGTGTGTGTGTGTGTGAGAGAGAGAGAGAGAGAGAGAGAGAGAGAGAGAGAGAGAGAGAGAGAGAGAGAGAGAGAGAGAGAGAGAGAGAGAGAGAGAGAGAGAGAGAGAGAGAGAGAGAGAGAGTAAGAGAGAGAGAGAGAGAGAGAGAGACAAAAGAAAAAAATAAAATATCCTAGAAATCTAGGGAAGAACAAAAGAAAAGACATTACCTAAAATATCCTAGAAATCTAGAAAAAAATAAAACAAAATGCAAAAAAGTAAGACGAAACTAAAACAAGAAAAATAAAAATCAACTTCTCTCAACAAAAGAAAGAGAGAGAGAAGAGAGAGAGAGAGAGAGAGAGAGAGAGAGAGAGAGAGAGAGAGAGAGAGAGAGAGAGAGAGAGAGAGAGAGAGAGAGAGAGAGAGAGAGAGAGAGAGAGAGAGAGTCAGAGAGAGAGAGAGAGAGGAGAGAGAGAGGGAGAGAAAGAGAGAAGTCAAGACAGAACACGAAAAAAAGACCAAAAATTTGCATTCCCAACCCATCATGTTTCGTGGAGGCGAGAGGTGGACGAGAAGCAGGTTCCCACTCGTCTCTGATTTACATACACGATGAAATGATTGCACGGCGCCGAGTACTGGGGGACGCAGAGGGGAAGACTGGGGCGTAGAGAAGACCGGGATGACAAGGGTGGGAAAAACTGGGACTTGCTGTTGGTGAAGGGGACAAGTTGATGTGGGTGAGAACCAAGTGGTAAGGATGAAAAGATAAAGGAGGGAAGGGATGTAAATGCTGGATAGAGGATTGGGGAGAAAGAAGGATGATGTGGTGAAGTTGTGAGGGAGAAAGACAAGTGGAAGGAGCTGAACTGGATAGGAGTAAAGAACTAGAAGGAAAGGAGAGGTGACGAGCTACAGTAGAGGGAAGGAAGCTTGTATCGATAAGGGAGAAGAGAAAATTAAGAAGTGGGAAGAGAAAGGGAGGTGCAACTTAAGGAAGGGAGGATAGTGTCGCTAAGGAAGAGAAAGGAGAGAATTATGAAGTAGAATGGATGTAAGGAGACACAGAAGAGAGAAAGGAAAGCCATTGTCGATAAGGAAGAGAAAGGGGAGAATTAGAAGAAAGAGGAGAAGTTACAGTAGACGGGAAACAATTAAAAGGAGGAGAAAGTATGGAGAGAATTAGAAAGAAGTGGAGGTAAAAACATGTAGTAGAGAGAAAGGAATCCAGTGTCGATAAGGGAGAAAAAAGGAGAGAATTAGAAGGAAGGAAAAAGGAAGGGAGTTACAACAGAGGGAAAGGAAGACCAGCGTCGCTATCTGAGGCGCAGTTAGCATAGCACAGGTGACACCAGTACACGACAGCTCGCCAGCCGGCCTCGTGTCATGCGTCGAGATAATCCACATAAAACTGAGGGACGTGTTGCTCCTGTGGCGGCCTCGATAGCAGAGAACGAGGACGAGGAGCTGTAGAAGGCTAGCAAGAAGCGTTGAGGGAAGAGAAACAGTTAGGTTAGCAAGGAGCACAGTAAAACAAATCGAAAAAGAGAACGATGATTAGGACAAAGAAAAGCAGGGAAGATTATAAACGAGGACAGTGAAGTAATGGAAAGAGAACAAGGACGAGGAGGACAGAGATGAAAGCGAGACTAAATGAAGTGTAAAATGAATGATATGTTTCTGTATACTGTCCTCGACAAAATGAAGATGATGTGTGAAAGAGGGAAAATAAAGGTGAAGAAAGGACGGAAATGAATGAAAAATTAGAAGAGGACGAAAATTATCACACATAAAAAGAAAAAGAAAAAAATCGATGTCAGTTTGAAGAATGAGATAGAGAAAAAAACGAGAGAAGGATCAGAAAGATACATAGAGAGAGAAAAAAAGAGTGAGATAGAGATGGCGAGGTCGGGGGAGAGAAGGATCAGAGAAAGACAGAAAGAGAACAAAAAGACAAAGAAAAGAGAATGATAGAGAAGGTGAGATCGGAGGAGAGAAGAAACAAAGAGAGACAGAAAAAAAGAGAGATAGAGAAGGCGAGGGCGGAGGAAAGAAAGATCAGAGAAAGACAGAAAGAGAACATAAACGACAAAAAAGAGAGTAATAGAGAAGGCAAGGGCAGAGAAGAGAAGAATCAGACAAAAAAAAAAATAACAGTGATAAAGAAGGTGAGGTCGGAGAAGAGAAAGACCATAGAGAGACAGAGACAGAGAAAATAGAAAAGACAAAAGAGAAAGTGACAGAGAAAGGCGAAATCGGAGAAGAGAAGAAACAGAGAGACAGAAAAAAAAACCAGTGATAGAGATGGCGAGGTCGGAGGAAAGAAGAATCATAGAGAGAGAGACAGAGAACAAAAGGGGCAAAAAAGTGATAGAGAAGGCGAGATCGGAGGAGAGAAGAAACAGAAACAAAAAAAATGTGATAAAGAAAAGAAACAGAGAAGCGATAGAGATGGAGAGATGATCATAAAGAGAGAGAGAGAAAGAGAGAAAAAAAAAAAAAAAGGAGGATGATAGAGAAGGCGAGGGCGGAGTCAACACATCCAGGTTAGATATTAAAAAATTCAGGCCACGTCCGAGGATGACAGATCACCGACACTTCGCGGCCTCCGATCAGGTAATCTCATCGCTAAGCAGGTCAGGTGGAGGCAAGGCGACTCCCAGGTACTCTACAGCTCCCAGGTACTGTACTCTCCCACTCACCAGGTTACCCGCCATGAGTACCTTCTTTCATTATCCTCTTTCTTATTTTTTTTATTTGTACTTTTTTTTCTTTTTATCTTTTTATTTTGTATTTTTCTCAATGTTGTTACTCTTTTTTGTCCTCTCCTCTTCGTTTTCTATTATATTTTCTAATTCTACTTTTTTCTTCATATTCTCCTTCTCTATTTTCTTCTTCCTCCTCTTACTCCTACTCTTTTCCTTATTTCCTCCTATACTTTCTCGCGTCTTTTGCCATTTCTCTCATATTCTCATTTTTTCTCTACTATCTCCCGTTTTTTGTCTTTTTCTCCTGCTATTGTCATTTTCCCTCGTCTTCTCGTCTCCTTTTTTTTTATCCTCCTCTTCCTCTTTCTCATCATCTCTCCTTTTTCCTTTCGTAGTATTATCTTCTCTTTCTCACATTACCATCTTTTTTTCTCCTCCTCTCCTCCTCCTCCTCCTCCTCCTCCTTCCCTTGCCCCCTGCCCCCTTCCCTCCACACACACACACACACACACACAAAAAACAATACCAATTCCTTCCTTTGCGCTCTTCCCACACGGCGTCCACCAATCACGTGTCATATTTAAGAGATAATCACCAATCAGATGCGTCAGGGGAAGGAGGGGGCGTGGTCTGTGCGTCAAGTTGAAGTGGACGCGTGGGGAGTAGTGACATGGAGTTAGCGGCGGCGAGAGGGAGTGTGTCGTGTTTACTCTCTATTAGTGGAGTTTAATTGAAGAAGAAAGAAGGAGAATAAAAAAAAAGAGAAACTCGACGGTAATGAAGGTCACACTAATTTAAATCTTCATAATAGTCAGTCGTGTCTTGTTGTGGCGTAAATATAAATGAGAGTAATAAATAATGTCTGTATGTTTGTCTGTATGTGTATTTTTTATTTTTTTTATTTTCCTGCTCTCTCTTCACCTGGTTTTTTTTTTATTCAAATATCAAAAAAGGAAATAGAATAATAATGGAATAGTAAAAAAGCTAAAAATGATAAAATGAAAATAATTATTGATGTCTGTTTCTTTTTAGCCTTTATTTGTCTAGTTTCTTCCCACTTCTCTCTCTTCACCTGTATTTCTTTATTTAAATGTCACATAAAGGAAATAAAAAATGTAAGTTGTGATCTTAAGCTAAAAATGATAAAATGAGAATAATTAATAGTGTTTGTCTGTATAGCTTTGGTTTATTTAGTTGTTTCTTTTCACTTCTCTCTTCACCTGTATTTTTTTTTTATTCAAGTATCACATAAATCAAATAAAATGATAAAAAAAACAGGAAAAAAGCAAGTGACCTTAAGCTAAAAATGATAAAGATTAATAATTTCTGTCCTTGGTTTATTTAGTTATTTCTTCTCTCATTCCTTATTTTTCTTCTTTATTTAAGCACTACACAATTATGAATGAAATGAATGAAATAAAAGGAATGGTGTTGTCTTATGTTGAAAATAATGATTGTCTTCTGTCATCCATTAGCTACCTGTTGATTTTTATGTCTGCCTCTTTTTCTCTATTTTTCTGTCTCTCTGGGAAGTCTGTCTGTTTGTCTGTCTGTGTGTCTTAATCTCCCTGCCTCTCTCGAATATTTGTACATGTCTGTTTGTCTGAATTTATTTATCTGTATGCACTATTTACTCTCTCTCTCTCTCTCTCTCTCTCTCTCTCTCATCACCACCACCTTTTCCATAATTCTCTTCAGTTCCTTATCTTTACACGTCAAATCTCTCTCTCTCTCTCTCTCTCTCTCTCTCTCTCTCTCTCTCTCTCTCTCTCTCTCTCTCTCTCTCTCTCTCTCTCTCACAGGGTCAGGGCGGCTACAACCCCAACAATTACAAGACCCAACATAGTCATTTGTGTCGTACGTCTCAAGACTGGGAGACATTACCACTGAGGGAGAGGGAGAGGAGAGGGAGATGGAGAGAGGGAGAGGAGAGAGAGAGAGGAAGGCCAGGGCGTGTGGTCTGAGGAAGGGGAGAAGGGGTGGAGAGGATGATGGGAATGGAGGAAAGGAAAGGTTGGCAATGAAGGAGAGATGTGTCTAAAGGGAGAGATGGAGGGAAGAACGGAGGAGAGATGGAAGGGAGGAGGAAGAAGGGTGAGAAATGGAGGAAAAGTGTGGAGGTCAAGAGGTTAAAGTGAGAGAAATGAGAGAAAAAAGGGGTAATGAAAAGAAAGGGATGGGTTTTGAGAGAGAGAGAGAGAGAGAGAGAGAGAGAGAGAGAGAGAGAGAGAGAGAGAGAGAGAGAGAGAGAGAGAGAGAGAGAGAGAGAGAGAGAGAGAGAGAGAGAGAGAGAGAGAGAGAGAGAGAGAGAGAGAGAGAGAGAGAGAGAGAGAGAGAGAGAGAGAGAGAGAGAGAGAGTCAAGATGAGGAATTCCGACAAAAGAGAAAGAAGAAAGATGAGGTAGAAGAAAATGCTGATTAGGAAAAGTAAAGAAAATAAAGACAATTGAGAGCGAAAAAAGGAGAAAAAAAGAATGGAAAATAGATACTCAACAACAGCACACACACACACACACACACACACACACACACACACACACACACACACACACACACACACACACACACACACACACACACAAATCAGAACCACCCCCGTCCTCCCAAAAAAAAAAAAAAAAATAGAAAATAAAAATAGAAATAAAAACTGAAACAAACAGAAAATAGCAGGAAGGATGAACTAAAACAAACACAATCCACATAAAAAAAAAACAAATTAAGCAAGAAAATAAAATAGACACAAAGAAAAGCCAAAAAAAGAGCAACAACAAAGGAAAACAAAAAATTATCAACACACACACACACACACACACACACACACACACACACACACCAAAAATACAAACAATACTACAAAACACACTTTCTCCTCTTTTTCCAGCTCCTTTTCACCCCCAAATAAAAAAGACAAATACATAGAAATGGGATGAAAAAATGGGCGGGACGAGTGAGGGATAAGAAGTAAGAGGACTATTTGGAGAGGTGGAATGGGTGGAGGACGGCGAGCAGGTGGGTGGTTATGGGTGTTGGCAGGTCGTTGCGGGTGGCTGAGAGGCCCATTAGGCGAACGACCAGGGCAGCGAGTCGTGGAAGAGGAGGAAGAAGAAGAGGAAGAGGAGGAGAAACACGAAGAGGAGGAAGAGAAGACTGGAAACTTAGACCGGTATTTTGAAACGCTTTGCTCTCTCACACGACTATTTTCCAAGATCACTGAGATAATTAACATGAATCCCAAGACTGTTTTCCCTGTTAGTCACACAAAAATCTAGTTAATATGTCATTAGAACGAAGAAAAAGGCCTTCAAAATCCGTGTAACGTTAACTAAAACCTGAATGTAGCGGAGGTGCAGCAAGGAAGTCTTTTAGAATAGCGGCCTTATTAGTATGGAAGAAAAATACCACAGAAAGGACGAGGACACTTACAAGAAGGAGAACGAGGACGATTAGGACATCATGAGAGAAGAGAATGCACGCAGCTGAAGAAGAAAAGGAGGTACACGGACGAGAATGAAGAAAGAGACAACGGGAAGAAAGATAAGGAAGAAGATAAGGGTAATGTAAATGAAAACGAAAAGAGAAGTGAAAAAGGAAGAAAATAAAGCTTAATCCCTATATCAACACGAAGAAAAGGAGGAACAAAGACGAGAACGAAAAAAAAGAAAACGGGAAGAAGGATGAGGGAGAAGATAAGGATAATGAATGCAAATGAAAACGAGAAGGGAAGTGAAAAAGGAAGAGATTAAAGACGAATCCCAAAACAAACCACCCCGAAAAGAGAGAGAGAGAGAGAGAGAGAGAGAGAGAGAAACTTAGATATGAAGTGACGTGGGCGTGTGTGCTAGAAAGAGAGGTGGGTGGGCGAGTGACTTGAAGAAAGAGATGTGTGGGTGTGTAGGTTGGTGTAGGTAGGTGGGTGGGCAATGGTCTGTGGGTTGTGGGGACAGGTGAGCTGGTGGGCAGGTGGGCTGATGGGTAGGTGGGTCGTGGAAGGTGCAGGTGTGTGGATGAGGCGGTGGGTGGCCACAGGACCCCCGGGGAGCACCTGTGGGGGGTTGAGAGGTGGGGAAAGTAAAATGAGATGTGAAGAGAAACGAGAGAATATTCACATGGGAAGGATAATAAGGAGAGAATGTACTAAAGGAAGATATTAAAGAAGAAAAGGACATGATAAAGAAGGAATATACTAATTAAGATACAAAATAGTGAAATAACATAAGAAAAGTGATAAGGACGATGAAGAAAAGATTATAAAGGAGGAACGAATGAGAAAACACAACGTGAATGAGATAATTAAAGAGTACTAGCCCAAAAAAGAAGGGAAATAAGAAGCAAAGAAAGAAAATAAGAAAATATGGTATAGGAACATAGAAAATAAAGAAGTGATGAAAATTAATGATGAAAAGAAAATGAGAAGAAGAAAACGAAAAGAAACGAAATGAGCGACGACATAATATGGAGTAAAAGAGACGCAAAAAAATAAGATAAAGAATAATAAAAGAAAATAAAGTAAACAAGAAACGAACGAAGGGTAAGATAATTAGGGAAAAAAGGCTAATAAAGAAGAAACAAAAAAACAGCAAAAAGAAAGAAATGTAGAGAGAAATGAAGGAATACGAAAGATAACATGAAGTAAACGAGACACACACAAAAGAGGGTAGAAGATAATTAGGAAAAACGAAACTGATAAAGAAGAGAGTAACGAGACACGAAGAAAAAAGAAATAAAAGGAAAAAAAATCAAGAGAAATAAAAAAATACTACTTGAAATGAACACAAATAAGACAAACACACGTAGAAAAAAAAAAATGAGAAAGAGGAAAAGAGAGAGGATAAAAAGAACAGAATAAAATAAGAATACATGCAAAGGAACGAGAGAAGAGGTACACACTAAATAAGGAAGGGCATAATTAAGAAAAGTATGTGATAAAATATGACCCAGAAGGAGGAGAAAATGGAAGATGTGAGAAGATAAATAAGGAAGAGGCGACGATAAGATGTGAAGCAAATTAAACAAATAAATAAAATGAAAACGTAAATAGCAATGATTGATAACACGAGAAAAATAAAGAAAATAACAACCAAATGATAAGACATACGTAAAAATACCAGAGAGAGAGAGAGAGAGAGAGAGAGAGAGAGAGAGAGAGAGAGAGAGAGAGAGAGAGAGAGAGAGAGAGTAGGAGGAGGAGGAGGGTTGACACAGCTCTTCTCTGTCATGTGAAGGTGGTGGTGGTGGTGGTGGTGGTGGTGGTGGTGGTGGTGGTGGTGGTGGTGGTGGTGGTGGTGGTGGTGGTGGTGGCGGCGGCGGCGGCAAGAGGAAAGGAATGGGAGGAGGAGGAGGAGGAGGAGGAGGAGGAGGAGGAGGAGGAGGAGGAGGAGGAGGAGGAGGAGGAGGAGGAGGAGGAGAAGGGAGAAAAAAGGGAGGAATGAGTTACCAGGCCTAACAGATTTTTCATGGCTTACCTACTTCTCTTTCTTCTTACCGCCCTTTCCCTCCTTCCTTTCCCTCTCCCTTCCTTTCTTTTTTAACCTCAATTTATTTTTTCTCCCTTTCTTTTCTCTGTTTCCTTATCCAGTCCTCCTTTTCTATTCCATCTTCTTGCAAGTCGATTTTTTTCCTTCCATTTCTTTGATTTTCTTCTCAATTTTCCAAGTTTTCTTTCATTTTATCCTTCTTTTTATCATTTCTTCCTTCTTTTCTTTTATTCCCTTTTCTTTTGCAAGTCTTCAATACTTCTTTCCTTCCTATATTTCAATTTTTCCTTTCTTGCAAGTCTTCAATTCTTCCTTTCTTCCTTCATTCCTTCCTTTACTTCTCTTTCTTTTTGTATATCTTCAATCTTTACTCCTTCTTTATCTTCTTCTCTACCTTCTTTTAAACCCTCAATTCTTCATTCCACCCTTTATTTCTTTCCCTCAACTCACAAACTGGAAATGTTTAAACACCGAAGTCGAGGAAAAGACAAACAGTTTACTCAGACAAGTTTAATTTTCAAGGTCAAACTTCAGTCACCCCACGAAGGTCATGTCCACATAAACTTTTCCTCCTTCCCTCCATTCTTTCCTCCATTATTTTCTCCTTCCCTCCTTTTCTCCGTCCATCTAATATGACTGCCTCCACATAAGGAAACCGTAAAAAATCCAAGAGAGAGAGAGAGAGAGAGAGAGAGAGAGAGAGAGAGAGAGAGAGAGCACCACCACTTCAGCTCCTGACGTTTATGGAGAGTTGTGAGAGGTGAAGAGAAGCGACCTTGGGATTACCAGTCTCCTCTCCAAGAACAAGAGATAAACAATTGAAACTTTCTTCTTATTTCTTCTTCTTCTTCTTCTTCTTCTTCTTCTTCTTCTTCTATTTCTTCTTCCATTTCTTCTTTTTTTCTTCTTCTTCTCATCATTGCCCTTCTCCTCTCCTCCTTCTCCCCTCTGCTCACTATCCTTTTCTTTTTCCTCTTTTCCTTTCTCTGTCCTCTTTCTCCTTTTCATTTCCTTCTTCTATTTTTCCTCCTATTTCCTGGTTCTTACTTCCAATCTCTTTTTTCTTCCTCTTCTTTGTAATTTTATAAAAAGAGTTTCATGTTTTTTCCTGCTTACTTTCCTCTACCTTCTCTTTTTCCTCTTTCTAATCTAACAAAATTATCTTGTAGTTTTTTTTTTCCTATTTACTACTCTGTTTCTAATTTCTCGTCTTTCTAAACTAACAAAAAAGAGTTTCATGATTTTCTCTTGTTTATTCTTCGTTTCTTACTTTTCTTCTGCCTTTTTCTGAGTGCGGTTTATGTTCTAAGTGCGTCTTTTTATTTGAGAAAGCGAGAAATATGGATTAAGACATTTTTACATCACAGATTTTTAGTTTTTCTCTTCTTTTCTACTGCACACTGTTCTCCTGCTCGTCTAGCTCTTCTTCCTCAGTGCAGTTAATCTCTTTAATGAGTTTATTGTTTGGGCAAGCCAGAAATATGAGTTAAGATATCATTACTGTTGGAAATCTTAACATCTTTATATAAACAAGAGAAATATTTCAGTCTTTTTCCCCCTAGCTTGTCCACGGCCCTCCTCATCTTCCTCAATCTTCCTCGTTTTCTTCCTAAGTGCAGTTCATCTTCCTAAACGAGAGTAAATTGATCAGGAAACCCACTAAACTTAACAACATTACTGATTTCCTTGATCTTTTAAGGAACATACGGACGGAGATGATTGAGAAGGAATAATATTGTTTTCAGAATATCTATCGTAACTCATCTTGCCAACCCACGCCAATGAACGGCTATAAGGGGAAAAAATACAAACACATTTAGCAAGTCTGAAATTTATATATATATTGTGTGCCTAGAGTTAAACTAGAGAACCAACAAAACAATTTATCGTGCACTGTAATTATCTTCTAGGAAATTTACGTCTAATTGATTCCCTGGGGTTTGCTGTGCTGGAGAGAATAAAGAAATAGGTTTAGCAATGCATTGGTTAAGGAATTACTGTGTGTTTGGAGGATCAAGAGAGTTAATAATGAGAGTATTAAGTACCCAGTGTTTCAGATTGAAGTATAACCTCGCAAGCCACACTGACGGGAAGAAAAATAGGGAAAAAAACACGATAAAAAAATTAATAAAGAGATGCCTTCCTACAACTACAGAATTAGCGAGAAAAATAACCGAGAAATTATAGACTTAATACAACAGGAAGACGCAAAGATTAACAAAGGGTTAACATGAACCTGAGCAGGAATCAATATGTTACAGGATCCAACAAATTAACCATGAAGATTAAGACAAATAATAGTTTTCATGCAACATTACGAGACAGATCTAATGAGGAATAAAGGCCTTCAATGCACAGAGAGACAAGACAGATAGAAAGTAAGAAGGAAATGGCAAGATGAACGAAAAAAAAGAGGAAGATGAGAGAAAAAGATGGACACACACACACACACACAGAGAGAGAGAGAGAGAGAGAGAGAGAGAGAGAGAGAGAGAGAGAGAGAGAGAGAGAGAGAGAGAGAGAGAGAGAGAGAGAGAGAGAGAGAGAGAGAGAGAGAGAGAGAGAGAGAGAGACACGACGAAAACCAACTAAAGAAGAGAGAGAGAGAGAGAGAGAGAGAGAGAGAGAGAGAGAGAGAGAGAGAGAGAGAGAGAGAGAGAGAGAGAGAGAGAGAGAGAGAGAGAGAGAGAGAGAGAGAGAGAGAGAGAGAGAGAGAGAGAGAGAGAGAAAGTCGCCAAGAATTAACCGCCTCACTGTTCACGAGAGGAAGTCAAGAGCAAATTTACACAGGAGAGTCAAGATTTTTTTTCTCTCCTTTTCTTCTTCTCGTAGAGAGAGAGAGAGAGAGAGAGAGAGAGAGAGAGAGAGAGAGAGAGAGAGAGAGAGAGAGACGTGAAATAAAGTAAATGAAAAATGGGAAACTCGAGTGTTTAAATGAGGCAAAATTGATAATCTCTCTCTCTCTCTCTCTCTCTCGTCCTTTAGTCTAATTATTCTTCCATCATTATCTTGTTATCTCTTTGCTTATGTGATTTCTTTTATCATATCTCCTCTTCCTCTTTGCCCTTCTGTTTCTTCTCTTTATTTTTTGCCTTCATCTATTTCTCCTCGTCCTTATCTTCCTCCTCTGCTTCTTCCTGCTCCACCTTCTCCTCCTCCTCCTCCTCTTTCTCCTCCTCCTCTCGCTCTTCCACCTCGGCTTTCTACTTTACCATCTTATCTCTTTCAAAAGTAATTAGTGTAGGATAGTTACAAACAACAAGGTAAAAGCCACAAGTCTGTTGCTATTTGTCTTCTTTTGTATTCCTTTGTATGTGTATTCTCCTCCTCCTCCTCCTCCTCCTCCTCCTCCTCCTCCTTCAGTGCCTCCCACAAGCAGTTCCTCCCTTGCGCTCCTCACCTGTGGCTCCATATAAGGTAGTCCAGGTAATTGAGAGGTTCCTGTCCTTCAGTCACCGTCACACTCACCATAATTAACGTAACAATCGATAACAAGGCTGATTCTTCCCTTTCTTCTCTCTCAAACACTCAAAGATTCTATCCGCAACCCCTCCTCTATCTACCTGTCTCTCTCTCTCTCTCTCTCTCTCTCTCTCTCTCTCTCTCTCTCTCTCTCTCTCTCTCTCTTGATATATGCATTTCCACGTATTTAATCTTTTTTCTTTTTGCTTTTCTTCACTTTTTTTTTGCCTAAATTTAATAATGTCTCCTATCATTAACTTTTCTATTATTTGTTCTTTCTTTGTGTTTCATTCTCTATCTTTTCTCTTATATGTTCTTGTTTTTACATTCTCTCCTTATTCTTCCTTCTTTTCTCTTTATTTGTTTGTTCCATGTTTTTAATTGCTTTCTCTCTCTCTCTCTCTCTCTCTCTCTCTCTCTCTCTCTCTCTCTCTCTCTCTCTCTCTCTCTCTCTCTCTCTTCTCTCTACTCTCTTATAATTCTTCCTTTTATATCTTTCTGTATTCTTCCTTCTCTTTCTCTACTAGTTTTGGATTTTCATCGCTTCCTCTCCTCGGTTTGACCTTCGCAGATAAGGAGAGTAAGAGCCACATATTAGGAGTGAGATGCTGTGAGGAGGCCGCCTTAGAACCTTAGACGTCTCGGCCTCTCGTGTACAGGAGGAGCGTAGGGAATGTACAATCTTGATACTTATTTGGTCACCATTGAAATTTCTCTCTCTCCATCTCTCGGTCGCTTTGTTGGCCTGCATTTCAAAGTATCTCTCTCTCTCTCTCTCTCTCTCTCTCTCTCTCTCTCTCTCTCTCTCTCTCTCTCTGTATGTGTGTGTGTGTGTGTGTGTGTGTGTGTGTGTGTGTGTGTGTGTGTGTGTGTGTGTGTGTGTGAGTGTGTGTGTGTGTGTGTGTGTGTGTGTGTGTGTGTGTGTGTGTGTGTGTGTAATTCACTGTTTGATCTGCTGCAGTCTCTGACGAGACAGCCAGACGTTACCCTACGGAACGAGCTCAGAGCTCATTATTTCCGATCTTCGGATAGGCCTGAGACCAGGCACACACCACACACCGGGACAACAAGGTCACAACTTCTCGATTTACATCCCGTACCTACTCACTGCTAAGTGAACAGGGGCTACACGTGAAAGGAGACACACCCAAATATCTCCACCCGGCCGGGGAATCGAACCCCGGTCATCTGGCTTGTGAAGCCAGCGCTCTAACCACTGAGCTACTGGGCTGTGTGTGTGCTTACGTGTGTGTGTGTGTGTGTGTGTGTGTGTGTGTGTGTGTGTGTGTGTGTGTGTGTGTGTGTGTGTGTGTGTGTGTGTGTGTGTGTGTGTGTGTGTGTGTGTGTGTGTGTGTGTGTGTGTGTGTGTGTGTGTGTGTGTGTGTGTGTGTGTGTGTGTGTGTGTGTGTGTGTGTGTGTGTGTGTGTGTGTGTGTGTGTGTGTGTGTGTGTGTGTGTGTGTGTGTGTGTGTGTGTGTGTGTGTGTGTGTGTGTGTGTGTGTGTGTGTGTGTGTGTGTGTGTGTGTGTGTGTGTGTGTGTGTGTGTGTGTGTGTGTGTGTGTGTGTGTGTGTGTGTGTGTGTGTGTGTGTGTGTGTGTGTGTGTGTGCTTACGTGTGTGTAAAAAAAAAAAAACATACGTTCCGTTAGGTGGAGTAAATAGCCTAAGACCACCACCACCACCACCACCACCAAACCACTTGATAAGATAGGCAAAATAAAAACGTAGTCTGATCTTCATTTATACTCCACAGTTTCTCCACCAATACCGCTGCCCTGATGCAGATTGGAGTTCGAGGACTCAATATTATGAACTGAATATTACAAGAGCATAATCTGGAGCATATCAAAGCTGCCTGCAACTCCCCCAACGCCCCAACGCCTAGCCAAACTACAGGCTGTTGTTGCTGTATATGTTAATCTCTCCTTCAACCACAAATCAGAGTGTTTAGCGGATTCAATATTAAGGACTACTGGTTTTGTCTAATGGTGAAATTTCCCCACTGAGATCAACGTTCGCGGTGAATATGTGCGACCTAGTTATTATATATTTATCTTTTTTTTCTTCTTTTAAGTCTTACTGTAAAGGGATGCGGGGTCAAGGGATATGTATAGCTCTTAATTTATCTTTTATATTCTTTTCGCTTGTGTTGGAAGGTAAAGGGTCGACTGAGGGTACAAGAAGAGGAGGAGGAGAACAAGGAGAGAGAGAGACTGGGAAAGAGACAAAGAAGAAGAAGAAGAAGAAGAAGAAGAAGAAGAAGAAGAAGAAGAAGAAGAAGAAGAAGAAGAAGAAGAAGAAGAAGACAAATAGTAGTAAATGATGACAATGATAATAATAATAACAATAATAACAATCATAATGATTATAGTAACAATAATAATAACATCAATGATAATAATAATAATAATAATAATAATAATAATAATAATAATGATAATGATAATATAAATGACAATAATAATGATGATGATGATAATAACAATAATAATAATAATAATAATAATAATAATAATAATAATAATAATAGAAATAAGAAAAATCAAGAAGAAGAAGAAGAGAAATAATAACAATAACAATAATAATAATAATAATAATAATAATAATAATAATAATAATAATAATAACAACAAGAAGAAGAAGAACATGAAGAAGAAGAAGGAGAAAAGAAAAAGAACAGGAAGAAAAAGGTACCATATGACCACTTCTAAAAGTTAACCATAGTTTCCTAAAAGTCAACCAATTTAGTTTCTCTCCCCCAGAAGACAAACAAAAAACGGACCCCAATCACCTGGCAATTCAAGCAATACCCTTACCGTCCCTAAGGCTCTTATTCTGAAACGCTTTGCTCTCACCATCACTGATTTCCAAGGGCTCCAGTTGAAAATACTCGTGTTTTTGAGAGTATTTATAGTTCTGGTGATAGATTGGCAAGATTTCTAGTTTATTAAAAGGAGAAACTATCTTGAAAACCTGGCCTTGGAAAATTATAGAGGCGAAGGCGTTTCTGAATACTGGTTACTGTTTTCATCGTCCTTCCACACACCAAGACGCGCCTCGGAACACAAAACAAACAAAGGAACCTCGAAACACTGCTTATAATGAGACATGAGGACCATAAAACACAGAGGGACACTTCACCACACTTATCACGACACCTGCTTGTAAGTCACACGAATCTAAGAACAAAACCTCAAAACAAACACTTCACTCAACAAGACGTATCATGACAAGTGCTCGTAAGCCACAGGAATTTTTAAAGGATCCACAAACAAGACAGGATCCATTTACTTAACAATCTCCTTTACACTTTACAATGCTTATCATGACACGGGGATTTCTAGAGGACTCAAAACCACACAGGATCCATTCGCTTACACAGTGCTTATCAAGACTCCCCCCGTAAGCCAGAGAGAAATTTCCAGCAGTCAATTTTAAGAGGCACTTAATGATAACACGTCTAAGGATTTCCTGTGAGAGTAAACAATACAAGAACATCAACACCCACCTTTGTGTAGAGCGAGTGGGGTACAAATTAATTAACTCCTCAGGTATGCCACTCTCCTCATCTGAGCCGCGGGATGGTGAAGTACTTAAGACAATCAACAGGTTTACGTAAAGGAGTTAAGGATTTCATTAATCCCTTAGGTACCATAACGCGTTCCCATATTCATTCTGCTTACTATTTGGGGATTTTATATAGCTTCAGAAACTTATGTGGGGATTGAAATAGTGAAGACTGTGGCCATTAATTTTCTGACCTCCATAGCCCCTTCCTAATATCAATAAAATTGTCTAATTGTGCGCAAATTTCAAGGTAAAAATGTGTCTCAGTATTGAAGGGGTTATGATCCAAAACATTCATTAGGGGACGCCACACCTGTCTATCTAGAGGGTACAAATTAATTTACACCACAGGTAAAGCCACGCTATCTCCCTGCACTGGTCTGGAATCCGACAATTTGCGTTAAGGCGACCAATAAAGACATCATTAAAGTGAAAGAGACACTGCTCATGGCAAAAACTCACCATCATCACCATCATCACCTCTCGTTCACTATTTACTCTGTGTTACCTATCTCACTCACACATACACGCACCTGGCCCACACCCACACACATGTCCCCGCGAGCGCCACACCTACGCCCCTGTCACCAGTGCGAAGGTGAACCAGGCAGGAGTGACGGTCCGCGCCCTCACTCGCCTCTTGGGGAAGGTAATGGTAAGAGAGAGAGAGAGAGAGAGAGAGAGAGAGAGAGAGAGAGAGAGAGAGAGAGAGAGAGAGAGAGAGAGAGAGAGAGAGAGAGAGAGAGAGAGAGAGAGAGAGAGAGAGAGAGAGAGAGAGAGAGAGAGAGAGAGAGAGAGAGAGAGAGAGAGAGAGAGAGAGAGAGAGAGAGAGAGAGAGAGAGAGAGAGAGAGATCGAGAGAGAGAGAGAGAGAGAGAGAGAGAGAACAGAGAGAGAGAGAGAGAGACACAGACATTTAATGCATCGTTTGGATATAAGATGGACACACACACACACACACACACACACACACACACACACACACACACACACAGACAACAAAGAAGCCATGGCCAGATAAAAACAACACCACGCCATAATGCAATGCAGTATAACACAGCGTATACATTGCCCCAAGTATACGCGGCGGGGAGGAGAGAGAGGGAGAGAGGAAAGCGCTAACAATTAAAATGAATAAAATGCACAGGAACAAAAGCACCGGCGAGTCCAGTCCAGAATAACCGAGGCGAGGTCAGCCATATTGCACGACCCGCCGTCACCTGAGTCACGCGTCCCTAATGAAGAGGAGGAGGGAGGAGGAGGAGGAGGAGGAGGAGGAGGAGGAGGAGGAGGAGGAGGAGGAGGAGGAGGAGGAGGAGGAGGAGGAGGAGGAGGAGGAGGAGGAGGAGGAGGAGGAGGAGGAGGAGGAACACTACAATTAGGTATTACTTTAAGAGCTGCTTGCCTCCACCTAAGCAATTCTTGGCGGGAAGGGCATCGCTAGGCCATCGCCCTTCCATTCCTGACCCCCAAATCACACCCCCATCACTACCCCATCATTCTTCTCCCTCGTTCCTCACTCTCAACCTCACCCAAACCCATTTCTGTACCATTACCTACATTCCATTATGTCTTTCCCATCACTTCCCAGTCATCCTTTCCCTCACTCCTTTCCCTTATCTTCTATTACCTTCTCATCCTTGCATTATCTTCTATTTCCCCATCACTTCCCCATCACTCTAATCCCTCATCCTCACCCTCATCTTTAACCATTTACATCTGCATTATCATCTATGTTTCCATCTTTTCACTGCTTCACCTTAGCACCATCCCTGACTCCACTACCTCACAAACCTCTTGTACTCTCCTACCCTTGTTCATTTTCCCATTTCCTATCCACTAACCCTTGATAAAACATCCTCTTTTGGACGCTCGCTAACCTAACCTAACCAAACCTAACCTAACCTAACCTTAACTTAACCTGACGTAATATATCTCCACCTCTTCATTCCACATCACCTTACACTATCACCACATCTATCCATTCATACTGTCCAACCGCCATCTATCCTCCCTCACTCCATCCTTGACTCCCTCACTCCTACCTCGGCTCCCTTACTCCACTCCTGACCCCATCACTCCCGCCCTTACAGTTCTACATACAAGACTCACAATGGCGGCGCGGAGGAGACCAACTCACGCAATGTCACGATCTAGAACCCACCTCACGTACACCTGAACCCTCCTGAACCCACCTGAACCCACCTGGAGCCACCTGGAACCACCTGAACCCACCTGAACGCACCTAGACCCACCTGGAACCACTTGGGGCACCGTGAACCTCCTGCCAGATAACCCACAACTCCTGCTTCATTTTCTCATCCTTTTTATTTCCTCTCCACTGGAAATACTAAATCGAGTGTTAACGCCAATTCTTTCATCGAGATGTGGAGATTGGAGGAGGAGGAGGAGGAGGAGGAGGAGGAGGAGGAGGAGGAGGAGGAGGAGGAGGAGGAGGAGCAAGAAGAGGAGGAGAAAACGAAGGGGATGAGGAGGAAGTGGAGAAAAAAAAAGACAAGGAGAAGAAAGAGGCTGAGGAGAAGGAGGACAAGGAATACAAGGTGGACGAGAACGAAGAAGAGGAAATAAGAAAAGAACACGAAGAAGATGAGGAAGAGAAAAAAAGAGCAAAACGAAGAGGAGAAAAGCTAAAATAATACAAAAATCTTCACCCACACAGCTACAGACCACATTCACATCACATCACATCCTCATCCACAGCCCCATGACATCCACACATCCACATCCCATCCACATCTACAAACCAGCCACATCCATAACACTACCACGTCTGCTGTGTTAGGGAGACCGGCGCCCCTCTGTGCTGTGTGGCTCGCTAGACATAATCCCTTCCAGATCTCAGATAACATTCTCTCCTTCCAGCACGCATTCCAGGCTCTAAAGGACTCTAATTGCGGTCAGGCGGGCAGTACCTTCCCTTCCCTCACTCACATGCCGGACAGAAGTGCTATGGCGGAGAACACGCGGCGCCACACACACACACACACACACACACACACACACACACACACACACACACACACACACACACTCACTCACACTCACTCTCTCTCTCTCTCTCTCTCTCTAGTATCTATTAAAACATATTAACAGTCTTTTCTCTGTGGACATATCAAGAGTCTTTTTCGAGTCTATAAAAGTCTATCAGAATCTTAACGTGTCTTTTTTTGGGATCATTAGGGCATATTTTCTCTTCATCTTGTCAGTATCTATTGGGACATATTGGCAGTCTTTCTCTAGGGATGTATCAGGAGTCTTTCTCGGGTGTATCAAAGTCTCTCAGGGTCTTCACGTGTCTCTATTTGGGGGTCATTCATTTATTTTTAGTCCCTTTCGGCGGTTTTATCAGCTTCTATAGGTGTCTCTCGCTGTGTCTCGGGAAATTGGACGTCTTTATCACACTTCCCAGAGAGAGAGAGAGAGAGAGAGAGAGAGAGAGAGAGAGGGAGGGTGAGATTTGATTCCCTTAAGAGTGCCGCGTAGAGTGTTCAGGTCTATCAGTGACGCCCAGATAAGGACATTACAACTCTCTCTCTCTCTCTCTCTCTCTCTCTCTCTCTCTCTCTCTCTCTCTCTCTCTCTCTGGAGTAAAAAAAACGAAATAATTGAAAAAAATGCTTTGGAGATAGGAAAAAAAAGATTAAAAAGTGAGAGCTATTTAAAAGAGTGATGAACGAAAGGATGAGAGGGAGAGGATGGATTGAGAGAAAATGGAATAAGGGAAATGAGTAGAAGGGAGAAAGAGGAGGAGGAAGGAGAGAAAAATGGTTTAAAGTGAGAAAAGGGAAGAGAAAAGAGATGGATAAGGAAAGAAATATACGGGAGAATATAGAAAGAGAGAGAGAGAGAGAGAGAGAGAGAGAGAGAGAGAGAGAGAGAGAGAGAGAGAGAGAGAGAGAGAGAGAGAGAGAGAGAGAGAGAGAGAGAGAGAGAGAGAGAGAGAGAGAGAGAGAGAGAGAGAGGCGGGGAGAATAAGAAGTGGGGAGAGAGAGAGAGAGTGAGAGGGAGAGGTTGGGAGAATAAGGAGAGGAAGGAAGAATGAAGAGAGCCAGGCAGAATAAGGAGAGGCGGGGAGAGTAAGAATGAGAGGTGGGGAGAGGGAGAGGGAGAGGAAACAAGTGTGTGTAGCGGGTAATCTGAAACTTTATCTAGGGCGATAAAATGGAACACGAGACTCTTTCAGAACGCCCTTGAGAGAGAAACGACCCACAGCAGATAACAACGTGATGTGTCCATTACCTGCCTGACCCCCGAACTGGAACCCCCCCTCTCCCCCACTGCCCCTCCAGCTCTCCCCTACCCCCAACTACCAACCTCTACCCTCCCCTGTCATCCCCCCTTCTTCCCCTCCCTGTCCCCTGCCCATCCTCCTCTACCAGTCCTTTCATAGTTTGTCCTCTTATGCCCTCAGCCCCCAGTACACTCACTCTCTCTCTCTCTCTCTCTCTCTCTCTCTCTCTCTCTCTTGTGTGGGTTATTCATAATTGGTGTGGAATGAGGAGGAAGGGAAGGGTGAGAAAGGAGAGAGGAGGAAGGAGAGAAGAGGAAGAGGATGAAATTTTAAGGACTAGTGACAAAGGTTACTTGGAGAGGGAGGAGGAGGAGGAGGAGGAAGAGATGGGGAAGAGGAGAAGGAGGGTCAGGAAGAGGAGGAGGAGGATGTAATAAAGATAATAGTAGTATAAGTACATGAATAAAAAATGGAAAATGAAAAGGTACCAAGGAGGTGGCGGCTGCGGCGGCGGAGGAGGAGGAGGAGGAGGAGGAGGAGGAGGAGGAGGAGGAGGAGGAGGAGGAGGAGGAAGAGGAATAAGAGGAAAAAGAGAAAGAGAAGGAAGAGGAGGAGGAGGAACAGGAGGAAGAGGAGAAATAGGAGGAAGAGAAGGAGGAGGAGGAAGAGAAGAAGAAGGAAGAAGAAAAACAGGAACAAGAACTAGAAGACGTGGAAGAAAGAGCAAGATAGCGAAGGAGGACCAAGTTAGAGGCTACCCTTATCTCGCAGCATCTACCTGGCTTATTATATTGCAGGTGAGGGGTGGGTGGGGGGCGGCACTCACCTGGGTATAGAAATCACAGGTAAGCCGCTAACGAGATCCTTGTTTCCCCTCACCTGTCGTACAACACGCGGACAGACAGGTGGACAGACAGGTAAGCTAAAAAATCCTTCTCTCACTTGTTCTTTTTTTTTTCTTTTTCTTTCTTTTTGTCTTTATGTTTGATCTCTTTGTTTTGTGTTTCTTTCATTCGTTTGTTGTTCATTTTGTGTTTCTATTTTCATATTCCTTCTCTCATCAGTTCGTCTTCGTTTCTTTTCTTTTATTGTTTTTGTGTGTTTTTGTGTATTTTTTGTATTTTTAAAGTTTTGTCTTTGTTTTGTGTTTCTTTCATTCGTTTGTTGTTCATTTTGTGTTTTATTTTCATATTCTTTCTCGCATCTTTTCCTTTTCGTTTTCCTTTCTCTTGTTTTTGTTTTGGTGTATTTTCTTTATTTCTGTTTTTACGTTTTTTTCTCTTTGTTTTGTGTTTCCTTCATTCGTTCGTTAATTCATCTTGTGTTTCTGCTCATTCTTCTCTCTTGTTCCTTTTTCGTTTCTCTTCTCTTTGTTAAGTCTATATTTGTTTAGTTTTTGTTTTTATTCTAATTTCTATGTTTGTCTCTTGTTTCTTATTTTTCTTAAGTTCTTAATTCTTTTCATATTTCTACTTTCATATTCTGTTTTCATTCTTTTTTTTTTTTAGTTCTGTCTCTTTCTTGTCTTGTTTATTTTATTCTCTTCTTTGTTCTTTTCGTATTTCTTCTTTCCACTTCTTTATCATGAGTTGTTGGTTGAGATATTGTCTGTTTTACATTTTCTCTTTCCTTCTTTAGGTTTCCTCCTTTACTTCTTTTCCTCCTCTTGTTCTTTTACTCTTTTTACCCATTTATCATATCTTGTTTGGTATGCACGTATTTATATGATTTTGTCTTCCAGTTCTTCTGTTTTATCACTTACTATCTCTATTCTTCTTTTCGTTTTTTCTCTCCATCTATTTATCAAGTCTCACCTCCTCCAACTAAGGATATTATCACCTTTACTATTTCTCTGGTTTATCATCTTTTTTATTTTGGTTTGTATTCTATTCTTCTCTTCTAAAATATCAATCTTCATTTCCTTTCCCCCCCTTTATCGAATCTCATTTCTTGTCCAGAGTATTTATCACCTACTTTGTTACTCTTCTCTTTTATCACTCACTGTTTGTATTCCATTCTTCCTTTCATACTTTCTTCCTTCACATATTCATTGTTTCATCTTTCTCTGTTCTGATTTATCAATTTTTACCTCATCGTAGTAAGAATATGTTTTACTCTCTCTCTGTCTCTCTCTCTCTCTCTCTCTCTCTCTCTCTCTCTCTCTCTCTCTCTCTCTCTCTCTCTCTCTCTCTCTCTGTCTCTCTCTCTCTCTCTCTCTCTCTCTCTCTAATCTAAGGAGGCATTCGTCTTCACGCGTGTCTTGTTTCGCGCACACGTCTCTGCTGCAGCATTTATAATCCACCGCTTGCTTGTGTATGTTAATCCTCCTAATAAAGTCCACGGTAATTTATTCTCTCCACCCTTCTGCTTGGAGTTGTCTGGGTGGTGTGGATATGTAAAGAATCCACACACACACACATACACACACACACACACACACACACACACACACACACACACACACACACACACATGAACATACTCACATTCTCTCTCTCTCTCTCTCTCTCTCTCTCTCTCTCTCTCTCTCTCTCTCTCTCTCTCTCTCTCTCTCTCTTCATATTATTTTCATCCAAGTTCTATCTCGTTCTTATTTATTTATTTTCACACACACACACACACACACACACACACACACACACACACACACACACACACACACACACACACACACACACACACACACACACACACACACTCTCTCTCTCTCTCTCTCTCTCTCTCTCTCTCTCTCTTTCATATTTTTCTGCTGAGTCCTTATTTGTTTCTTGACAGCCCCCCCAACTCTCTCTCTCTCTCTCTCTCTCTCTCTCTCTCTCTCTGGGTGATGTACAGTGACGCGGGCTCATGTCCCAGCAGCGTACCCGGCGCAGTGTGCAGGGCGTTGCCTCCCGCTGCGTCTCAAGGCTGTCACACCAACGCCGTCACTTTTAGGAGCAAATTGTGTGCATGCCTTTTGTTCCTCCTCAGTGGCCAACAAGGGCGTAAAAAGAAAGGATAATGTGCTACTCTCTATGCTATATGGAGATGTTTCAATATTCATTACTGATTTTCTTGCTTATATTGCGTGTGTTTGCTCCTTTAGTTGTTCCTCAGTGGCTAACGAGGGTATAAAAGAAAGATAAGCATAATTTATTATTTTTAAAGCTATGCGGGATGTTTCAATATTCTTTACCGCTTTTCTTGTTGGTATTCTCTAAGGTTTCATGCCATTTAAGTCTTCGATGCTACACTAATCTTCCCAGGATCATCTACAGGATTTTTTTTTTTGTCATTATTTTTCTATTATGGTCCTCTGAATAATTTTATAGCCTATGGAAAAAGACAAACTGTGACAGATCTTCTTTTATTTATCTGTATCGAAAGAAAATATTCTTTACCTGACGTTCTGAAGGCTAGCAAAGGGTAACTACCGTAATAGTAAGTCAATAATCAAACCAAATACATTAGTTACTCATTCATCAATTATTCGGTGCACTTTTTTATAAACAATACGAAAAACTTTGAAACTCCGCGCCTGTTTCTGCATTTCCTACTTTCTATGATTTGACTTCATTCATGAGGAGGTTTCAAGACATTTGTCCCTGTCCTTTGGCTGATTCTATCGGCTGTGTAGGGAGATTGGTGATTGAGTGAGCCTTTCTTCCTTATATTTTTGTTGCCCTTGGCCTGTCCTCTTCTCATACATAAAAAAAAACAGACTCTTAGCATTACCGCCCTCGATTAGCACCAGGTATGAAAGACACAGGAAAAAAAGGACAGCAGATAAACAGTTTTAAGTGGCTGTGGTGCTGCTGCTAATCTGCGGCTTCAGACAGACAAGAGAGAGACACACGCCAAGTCATTCACTCTGACGATCACTTAGACACAGGAGGAGATGAACAGCGTGACTCAACAACTTGGCAGGAGGAAAGGGGTAGAAGTGGCAGAGGACCCAATCACCCATCCTAGGAACCCCGCGGCCACAGGAAGAGCCAGCCAGCCGCCGGATATACGTACATTAATCAAGTCTTAACTCTTCCGCCGCTCACCAATCTAATCCTCGGCCATAAACTTTAGAATATAAGAGAGTAAGGTGACTGCAAAAGACCAGCTGATTTATACAAGGCGGCTCCTGGGCACTCGAGACCGACCATCTGTCATCATCTTTCATTCGCTCATCCAATCTCTTCTTGAAAGTATCTACTAAAAAACTGTGCAGGTGCTCTTAACCACGTTCTTGTTGATTTTGCCTAATTCTTAACCTATTCACGTGCTGCCACAGGTTCACATTTTCATAGTTTCAAGCGTCTATCTTGACTCTTTTAAGTGGCTTCAGTAAGGTTTATTGGGGTTTTCAAGAGTGTTTATATCACTCTAGTGATATATTAACCCTTTCACTGTGATATGCAAAACTTCTCAGCACTCAAAGCATTAAATAATATCTTCATAAGTACTTACAAAAGAGAAAGGGATGAAAAGGATAGATTTTGCAATTTCTAGCTAGTAAAATGTTTGGTTATGGCTACAAAAAAAAAGATAAAACAGTCTCAGAAAGAAGTTATTGATTAAGGAAAAAGCGTACCAAATAAAAGTCAGCAAGTAAACAAGAATTCTGCATCAGGAGAAAAAAAAATATCCATGAAAACGAGACCTGAAATTTCTGTGGTCTTAAAAAAAGCAGTCTTTATAAACCTCAAAACGTTCCGGAATACAGATCTTGGAGTGGGAAATAACCTTGTATTCTGAACCTCCCGAGTCCTGCACCGTCCCGTTCCGTTCCAGACAACACAGCCCGAGGCGAGATGATGCAGAAAGACCCGCGTGTTCCTGCTCCTCGTTCAAGACAGGCGGAGTAACGTTCTGCACCACAATAATCCTACATGATGTACTTCTGTTTTTCCCTCCCTGGTGATGCTGAGGAAGACAATGTTACCTGCTGCTGTTCCCTTTCCATCCCTCCTCCCTCCCTCCCTTACGGCGTGCAGATTAACGTTTTTGCACCATGAAAATCTTATATGATGTGTTTTTGTTTTCCCTTTCCATTAAATTTAAAGAATCGAGCGCTACTTGCCTCTATCCTGCTTTCTATCTCTCCTCTCTGCCTCCTTTACGGCGACAAAAGTAACGTTTCAGCATAACAATAATTTAAAAAGATGCGTTTTTATTTTTTCTTTTCAAATGAATTAAAAATGAGATACTTGTCACTGTCCCCTTTCTATCCCTCCTCTCTCCCTCCCTTACGGCGAGCGGAGTAACGTTTTTGCACCTCGATCATTGGATTGTACATGATGCTCTTTTGTTTTTCCTTCCTTGTTACACTTGAAGAGCCTCAAGCTACCTGACGCTATCCTCTTTCAATCCCTTCTCTCTCTCCTTGTTTTCCCGCGCCGCTGTGATCCTGCAGGAGGCGCCTTAGGGTTAGATCAAATGAACCTTCTCTCTGCCACTCCCAGCCATCAGGGGGCGGTCATCTCTCCGCGTCTGTGAATTATTACTACGATATTCTTCGGGGGATTTGTTGTTTAATATGTCTGCTTGTTTACATCCTGCTTCTACCCGTACGATTCCCTTCCTTAAACCGCAAGCAGACAGGCGAGCAGGGGCGCAGGCACAGGCAGGGCAGCGCGCGGAGGGAAGAGGTAATAACTGCAATGTGTAATTCAGACCACAATGCCTATGATTTAGCTCGTCAACCCCAGGCGGCGGTCGGCGGGGCGAGCAGTGGTGCCAAACCCAAGCGTATCTAAACCCTCCCCTCCCTGTTATACCCCGCCCACCACGCCCACCACGCCCTGTACTCTCCCTCCGTCCCTCTCTCCCTCCAGCATGACTAGAGAACGAAATAGCCACGTTTCAGTCCTCTCTTAAAAAAAGATGGATCTCTGAGGCATAAAATACGTAGATAAGAGAGTGAGTGAGAGTTGGCAACATTGGGTATAAGTCCAGGAGGGAAACTGAGTAAGATCTTGATTGTTGTCTTGAGGCGGAGGAGGGAGGGAGGGAGAGAGAGAAAGATTGGAGGAGAGAGAATGGAGAAGTAGAGATCAGAGAGAGAGAGAGAGAGAGAGAGAGAGAGAGAGAGAGAGAGAGAGAGAGAGAGAGAGAGAGAGAGAGAGAGAGAGAGAGAGAGAGAGAGAGAGAGAAAGGTGCATGTCGAGAGATGATGAGAGTTAAGAGTTATTTAAAATTTTACAACTTGTGCGAAGCGGCCTCTTTCACGGTGCTAGAGTGGATAATGCGAGGTGACCTGAGGCTCGCCCGATATTGTGGTGTTGTAGCCTTTCCTGGACAGCGGAGGGAGGAAGGAGGGAGGAAAACAGTGGTAGGAGATGAAAAGATGCAGGTGAGAACAGAGGTAACACGAAAGGAGAAAAAAATGAGATAGAGAAGGAGAGGTGTAAATGAGAGAAAGGTAAGAAAAAGATGAGGATGGAGAAGAAGGGAAGGAGATAGAGAAAAATAATATGAGAAAGGGGAGGGAAAAACAGTGGTAGATGATATAAGGCAGATGATAAGAGAGGTAACATGAAAGGAGTGAAAAAGGAGGATAGAGAAGGAGAGGTAGGAAGAAGGAAAGGAGGGAAGGAAAAATACGAAGGAAAGGAGAGGGAAAACAGTAATAGAGGATGATATGAGGCAGGTGAAAAGAGAGGTGACACAAAACAAGATAAACAAAAAATGGGATAGAGAAGAAGAGGTGTGTAGGAAAGATAAAAGAAAGATGAGAATGAAGAGGAAGGGGAGGAGGGAGAGAAAGACAGGGAGAAAGAAAAATGGTGCGAGATAATTTGGTGCAGATGAGGAATGAAGCAACATGAGGAGAGGAAAAAAAGAAACAGAAAGAGAGATTAAATAAGACAAATACATGTACATAGCGTAAATGAAAGAGGGGGGAAGGAGGGAAGGATGAAAGCAAGTGAAGATTGAATAAGAGAGAGGAGAAAAAGGGACAGAGAAAGATGTAAGAGACAGAAAAATAATGATAGACAAAGGTAAAGAGAAAGGAGAGGGTCATGTTGCAAAGCTTGACTGAGAGAGAGAGAGAGAGAGAGAGAGAGAGAGAGAGAGAGAGAGAGAGAGAGAGAGAGTAGCAATCAATAGGGAGTCAATGGCCATTCGAGAAAACTGGATCTGCTGTCACTCGAATCTAAGCGGTTGGAAATTTGCTCGATGGCCAAAGGGAAACACAGAGACTGCCATTCTCTCTCTCTCTCTCTCTCTCTCTCTCTCTCTCTCTCTCTCTCTCTCTCTCTGATATATCTATTTTTCCTCCTCCTTTTTTATTCATTTACAGTTTTCTTATTCTTTTTACTTTATTCTATGCTTGCTTTTCTTTTCTCACATATGCGCACATTCTCTCTCTCTCTCTCTCTCTCTCTCTCTCTCTCTCTCTCTCTCTCTCTGGTGTATATTTTTTCGCCTAGATAATATTACTGAACAGAAATAAAACTACAGGTACAAAATTTTAATTACTCAATCAATCTTCTCAGGTGTCAAAGATAAGAACATTACACAAGAAATAGATGGAAGCCGAAGAAAAAAAACACAAAAAACATGGAAACAAAACAAAAGAAAAAAAAAGCATCAGACTTGCATGTGACAGTCCTTACATGAATCTCACCTGTTAATTAATTTTACCTGCCTTATCCATTTCCAGCCTTCATTAGCTTTCCTCACCTATGTACGGATATTATACCTTAAATTCTCACCACACTTGTTTACGAATTGGAAGCTTTTCAATACTGGGACAAATTTCTACTTTGAGATTCGTGTACGATTAGACCATTGACATTACGAAGGATCTATGGAAGTCTAAAGATTAATTACCTACATAAATTTCTAAAAGTGTATGAAATCAGGAACTAATAACCAAAATTGATATAGAAACGCGTTATAGTACTGAAAGGGTTAAGGGGAGGTCTTGGCAGTTAACCTGTTCAGTACTGGGACACATTTTTACCTTCAGATTTGTGTACGATTAGACCATTGCAATTAGGAAGGATCTATGAAGGTCTAAAGATTAATTACCACAGTCTCCACTATTGTAATCCCCCACATAAGTTTCTGAAGCTGTAAAAATTCACGATATAGTAACCAGAGTAAACATGGAAACGCTTCATGGTACTCAAAGGGTTAAGGGGAGGTAGTGAGACTTAAAGGGACAAGATAGCTATAGAAAACGTGTCCAGACTTGTTCCTAGAGAGACTTATCCATCACTAGGGGAGGAAGGTTATGTTGCATTCAGTTTCACATCCGCATAAAGGGTCAGGAGGCGCCCCCCATGCCCCCTTCATCCCCCTCCCCCCCACTCACATAAGCATACTAACATACTTTCCCCTTGTGTGTGTGTGTGTGTGTGTGTGTGTGTGTGTGTGTGTGTGTGTGTGTGTGTGTGTGTGTGTGTGTGTGTGTGTGTGTGTGTCCTGCTACCCAACTTTCAACTTTCTCTTATATCCTATTCTCTCTCTCTCTCTCTCTCTCTCTCTCTCTCTCTCTCTCTCTCTCTCTCTCTCTCTCTCTCTCTCTCTCTCTCTCTCTCTCTCTCTCATCATATATCTTAATTTTCATAAAACTTTTAGCAATTTCGATCCCTTCATTAGTACATTTAATTTTCTTCCTCCTCCTCTTCTTTCTTCTCATAAAAGCTGATCTCTTCTTCTATCTCTTCTTTTTTACCATCATATCTTTTTCCATCTCCTTCAGCTTCTCTTCCTCCTCTTTCTATAATACGTTCTTTTTTTCCTTAACCTATGTATCCCTCCTCCTCCTCCTCCCCCTCCTCCTCCTCCTCCTCCTCCTCCTCCTCCTCCTCCTCCTCCTCCTCCTCCTCCTCCTCCTTCTCCACCTCCTCTTCCTCTTGCTCTAATTCTTTCTCCCCTTCTCATACTGATAAGAAAATTCTAACGTTCAAAATGTGCGCTCGTAAATCTATACTTGAAATTAATAGTTACAAACACATAGTAATTTGTGCATATTTCTCTTTTTTTTCCTTCATCAGAACAAAATGAGTAGGTTGAATGAATATTATTATCCTTTATTACTCAGAAAGAGAGAGAGAGAGAGAGAGAGAGAGAGAGAGAGAGAGAGAGAGAGAGAGAGAGAGAGAGAGAGAGAGAGAGAGAGAGAGAGAGAGAGAGAGAGAGAGAGAGAGAGAGAGAGAGAGAGAGCAACAAACTCTCGCTTTCACAGAAATCTTTATAAAAGGAAGTGTAACACTTTGCAATGAGACCTTGAGGTGTGTGTGTGTGTGTGTGTGTGTGTGTGTGTGTGTGTGTGTGTGTGTGTGTGTGTGTGTGTGTGTGTGTGTGTGTGTGTGTGTGTGTGTGTGTGTGTGTGTGTGTGTGTGTGTGTGTGTGTGTGTGTGTGAGTGTATTCCACGCTCTTTTATCTCCTCATCTACACTTAATTTCACACCACATGCTCCATCTCTCCCTCCTTCCTTCCCTCGCTCCCTCACTCTATTAACCCTCTCCCTTCCTCTCCCTCCCTTCTTCATTAACCAAACTTCTCTCCCAGCCCTTCCCTCCATCTTTTCCCTCCATCAGACCCTCTTCCTCTTCTTCCCTCCATAATTTCCACATCCATTCCTCATTTTCCTCCATCCCTCCTCTCCTTTTCCCTCTTAATCCTCCACTACCCCCCTCCTCCCCTTCCTTCCCCTCAAGCTCTACATTCCTTCATCCCTTCATCAAACCCTCATCCTTTATTCCTTCCACCTCCTTCGATCAGTCCTTCCATCTCTCTCTCTCTCTCTCTCTCTCTTGCACGATAAGTAGGAGTTTGCAAAAGAATGGAATTTCCTACAAAGCTGTTCTGTTATTCTCTCTCTCTCTCTCTCTCTCTCTCTCTCTCTCTCTCTCTCTCTCTCTCTCTCGCACGCCAAACAATGTTCATCTGTTTCGTGTTTCGTTAAATGGCGCAGGTCTTTTTTCTTTCCTACTTTTTTTTCACCTGTCTTACCTTTGACCTTGATCTCAATTTAACGGGTCACGTGGAAATTACGAACACACGACGCGCAGGTGAGGACGGAGAAAAAAAAAGAGGAAAACAAAAGAGACGCTGAAAAAAAAGTAAACGAGTAAGGGACAAAAAAAAAAGAAGAGTAGAAACATTTAAACTGAAATCACCGTCTCATTTTCCCATCGATTGAGATTGATGTACGTGCAATTAGGTCAGGGAGAGGTACAGGTTAACGAGGGGTATAAATATAGTGGGCAAGATGAGGGAGAGAGATGAGAGAGAGAGATGGTAGATGAAAAGAGTAAGGGAGGTAAACGAGGGAGAGATGAGGGAGAGATGGTAAAGGAAAAGAGTAAGGGAGGTAGACGAAGGAGGGATGGGAGATGAAAGTGAGTGAGTGAACGAGAGACAGATGAGGGAGAGATGGGATAAGAAAAGAGTGAGGAAGATAGACGAGGAGGATGGGAGATGGGGGAGAGACGAGAGATGAAAGATGAAAGAGTTAAACGAAAAAGAGATGAGGGAGGAATGGGAGATTATAGGAGTGAGGGAGGTAAACGGGAGAGAGAAATGAAGGAGGCTAGGGAGATGAAGGAGTAAGGGAGGTATGTGAGGGAGGCAGAGGACATAAAGGATGTGATGAGGGAGATGAGGAATGCTGGAAAATGTAAATGAAGGAGAGGATAGGAGATAAAGAGATGAAGGAGATGAACGGGTGAGGAAGAAGAGGAAGGTAGAGGATTAATGAAAGAGGAAGGTAGATAAGAGAGGTAAGAAAATAAAGGAGAGGAAGTGAGGGAGGAAAAGAAGGAAAAAGACGAGGAAAATAAACAAGAACGATGAGTCACGGGGAGAAGTAAGGAAACACGTAGATGGAGATAAAGAAAGTGAAGAGAAGAAGAAAAAGAGACTGATTGGGAGAAAGATGATGGACTAAAGAAACTATATGAGAGATGAAGACAAAGAAAGAAACCAAAATAAAAACAAAACAGGAGAGATAACGAAGGAAAGAGAAGAGAGATAGATAAGGAAAAAAAATATAGAAACAAGGAAAGAGTCTGTCTGTCTCTCTCTCTTTTTCTCGTTGGGAGTAAAGGGGATGAGAAGGGGAGATGAAGTGAAGCAGAAGGGGATGTATAAACAAAGAATGATAGGAGATGAGGTGAAATGTCAAGGCACCCTCCTCCTCCTCCTCCTCCTCCTCCTCCTCCTCCTCCTCCTCCTCCTCCTCTTTCTCTTTTGTCTGATGAGGAGATGGAGGGAGAGAAAGATGATTGGAGAGATGATTGGAGAAATGATTTTGTATTTATTTTGGGTCGGCACTTCCTCCTCCTCCTCCTCCTCCTCCTCCTCCTCCTCATCATCATCATCATCATCATCATCATCAAATCAATGTTAAGGGAGAATAGTAAAGAAAAAAGGACTGAAAGAGAAGGATAGGAAGAAGAATAGTACGATAACTTGCAATAGGTGGTGAAATAATAGTAAGAGGAGCCGCACTGCTTCCCTTGCGTTTAATTCCAAGAAATATTAACGGTGCTTGTGAAACGCCTCTTCCTGGTACCAAACACACACACACACACACACACACACACACACACACACACACACACACACACACACACACACACACACACACACATACGATGATGAAACCACAATAATCTTCAGGTGTGTGTGTGCGTGTGTGTGTGTGTGTGTGTGTGTGTGTGTGTGTGTGTGTGTGTGTGTGTGTGTGTGTGTGTGTGTGTGTGTGTGTGTGTGTGTGTGTGTATGCAAGACATCATAATAACAGCAAACGTCCTTCACCATGACCTCTCTCTCTCTCTCTCTCTCTCTCTCTCTCTCTCTCTCTCTCTCTCTCTCTCTCTCTCTCTCTCTCTGTCTGTCTGTCTCTCTCTCTTTTTCTCTTATTCAACCGTCTCTTAGTGTAACAAAATACATCATAATCCTTATCATTATTAGCACTAAAATCAGCTTCATCTCCTCTTTCTCCTCCTCCTACTCTATTTTTTTGTATTTTCCTTCTTGTTTTACTTATTCTTTTTTCTTATTCTCCCCTCCTCGTTTTCTTCTTTTTATCGTTCTTCCTTTTCTTCTTCTTGTTCTCTTTGTTCTTCTACTTCTTCTTTTTCCTCCTCCTCCTCCTCCTCCTCCTCCTCCTCCTCCTCCTCCTCCTCCTCCTCCTCCTCCTCCTCCTCCTCCTCCTCCTCCTCCTCCTCCTCCTCCTCCTCCTCCTCCTCCTCCTCCTCCTCCTCCTCCTCCTCCTCCTCCTCCTCCTCCTCCTCCTCCTCCTCCTCCACCATCACCAGAGTCACAGGTAACTTTTCTCACGGTAATAATGACTCGCAGGTAACACAGACTTAACCCTCAGGTTCTGAACTTATTAAGAGGACAAGGGGGACGGACAATGGTGCTCTCTCTCTCTCTCTCTCTCTCTCTCTCTCTCTCTCTCTCTCTCTCTCTCTTGCAACATTCCCATCTCTTCTGGTCCGAAAGGAGAGTCAAAGAACGAAACGTGACAAGATGTTGTGTTTGCAAAATGGGCGTGACTGTGTGTGTGTGTGTGTGTGTGTGTGTGTGTGTGTGTGTGTGTGTGTGTGTGTGTGTGTGTGTGTGTGTGTGTGTGTGTGTGTGTGTGTGTGTCTCTCTCTCTCTCTCTCTCTCTCTCTCTCTCTCTCTCTCTCTCTCTCTTACTTAATTGTTTTCCCATTTCTTTCATTTACTAGTTTCACTTTTCTATTTGTGACTTTTCCATTTTGATTTATTTTTCAGATTTTTTTTTTCTTTCTTTCTTTCTTTTCCTCTCCGTTCTTTATCTTATCTGTTCTCTTTTCTTTCCAGTCCTTTATTTTTATTCTATTCGTTTTATTTCCTTAATTTCACTTTAAGTTTCCATATGCGCAATTTTTTTTTTTTATTTTAGTCTCTGTGTTTTCTTTTAATCTAATGAGCACCTTTATTTAACACAAATTTCTCTTACCTTTTTCTTTTTCCTTCTTTTCTTTGTCAAACTGTCCCTTAATTTCCTCTTCACGCCCTCTGTGTCTTCCCTTCACACGCTAATCCATTTTTTCTTCCCACCCTCTTTCTCTCTCTTTCCATATTCATCTTCTCTCTTTCTTTTTTTGTCTTTCTCTCTCCTTCACCTCCTTATTTTTGGTCACGAGGCGTCCATGTTTAGCTGTCCCTCCTCCTCCTCCCTCCTCCTCCTCCTCCTCCCTCTCTTCTCTCCATATCTATCTCCTGTCTTCTCTCTCTCCCTTTCTCCTTGCATATAAACATCCTTCTCCTCACTTTCTCTTCTCCTTACGTATCCTCTTTTCTCTCCTTTTCCTCTTTTATCTATTTATCTATTGGTTTATTTTCTCTTCTTACTTTACTCATTTTCTCTGTTTTGTCTTTATTTCACGGTCTTTCTCTCTCTCTCTCTCTCTCTCTCTCTCTCTCTCTCTCTCTCTCTCTCTCTCTCTCTCTCTCTCATTTTCTATATTTATTCTTCTCTGTTTTTCCTATCTCTTCATCCAGCATCACTATATTATTTCTTCCTCCTCCTTTCCTCCTATTTTCCTTTTTTTCTTCTTTTTACTGTTACGTCACCTCATTCATATCCCTTCGTAGTCTTCTCTGTCTGTTTTTCTTCTTTATTACACATTTCGACATTTTCTATTTGTATTGTAAGCATGTCGTCCTCCTTTTCCTCCTACTCTTATTCCTCCTCCTGTTCTCCTGTGCTGTCATGTCTCTCTTCCCTTAGAAGTAATTACCAAGCAGCATTGATAGGAGGAAAAGATCTGTTGCTATTTGGCTTTCCTTTACAGTTCTTTGTATTCCTCCTCCTCCTCCTCCTCCTCCTCCTCCTCCTCCTCTTCATCCTCCTCCTCCTGACGCAGTTCTGAAGGAGGGCGCGTCACAAGGGTCGCCTCTTGGTCACAAAAAACCGTGAACGATGGATATTTATGGGTGTTTCTCAACTCGTCTTGTGATGCCTTGGAGAAAGTGTGGCGTTTTAGCTCTTTTGTTCGGCCACGAGGACCTGGAGAGAAAAAGGAGGAGGAGGAGGAGGAGGAGAAGGAGAAGGAAGAGGAGGAGGAGGAAGAGGACGAGGAGGAGGAGGAGGAGGACACAAGCAGACAAGACAAATAGAAGATGTCAAAATGCATGAAAATGAAAAACCACACGAAGGAGAAGGAAGGACATGAATGAAAGGATGGAAGAGTGGAAAGGCAGGAAAAATGAGAAATAGGAAGAGGAGGAGGAGGAGGAGGAGATAAAAACGTGAGATTAAGAGAAAAAACACACAGAGAGGAATGACGAAGAAAATGAATGAAGGGATGTAAGAGATTAAAGAGAAGGGAAGAGGAATAAGAAGAGCAAGAGGAAGAAAACGAGGACAAAGAAAACACAGTAAAGAATGTTAACAAAGAGGAAAAAAAAGAAGAAAGAATAGACCACCAAAAAAAAAAAAGGCAGAAAATGGAGGAAAGAGAACATAACGGTAAAAAAAATGTTGAGAAAGTGAAAAAAGAATAAAGACACAGAAATATGGAAAGTTAAAATAAGGAAAAGGAGATAAAATTAAGAGTAAATAAAAAAAGTAAAAATAATAACAACAAAATGATAGTAAAAATAGATAAAAGAGCAAAAAAACAAAAAAACAAATACATAAAAGAAAAAAACAAGAACAAGAAGAGAAGAGCAAGAAAATGAACAAGAATAAAAGAACAAGAAGAAAAAAAAATAAAAAGGCAAGGAAAGAAAGAATAAGAACTAAGAAGACACACGGAATACAAAGAAAGCAAAAACAAAAAAAAAAAAGGAAGCCAGGTCAAAGGTCAACAGACAACACGGTCTCAGCAAACAGGGGTCACGTTACAAGCATCGTAGAGTAACATTTCAACGTCAACACTCCCTCCTCCTGCTCCTCCTCCTGCTGGTGTTGGGGTCACTCTGGCAGACGTAAAGAGAAAACGACACGGGGGGCTCCCTCTGTTCCACCATGCACGGCGACGCAACCCTAATATATGCTGACCCACTGAGCCATAAATCCCACTCCTGCTTAACTGGCGCCGGTGTTCCGAGTCCTCTACTGCTGCTGCTACTACTACTACTACTACTACTACTACTACTACTACTACTACTACCACTGCCACTGCTACCACCACCACCACCACCACCACTGCTGCTGCTGCTGCTGCTGCCACCACCACCACCACCACCACCACCACCACCACCACCACCACCACACACTGCTGCTGCTGCTGCTGCTGCACCACCACCACCACCACCACCACCACCACCACCACCACTGCTGCTGCTGCTGCTGCTGCTGCTGCTGCTGCCACCACCACCACCACCACCACCACCACTGCTGCTGCTGCTGCTGCTGCTGGCACCATCACCACCACCACCACCACCACCACCACCACCACCAC
>NC_059275.1:13789533-13802033 GCF_017591435.1 Portunus trituberculatus
ATTCTATTCTTTTCATATTTATTTTGTTCCCTTATTCGTATTGTCATATTTAATTTCTATCCTTTAATTAATATACGTACGCTGTCTTCTCTTTCTCTTTTCTTGATTAATTGCATCCTTCTTTGTCTAAATTATTGCCAGTCTTCACTTTATTATCTCGTCAGGACCGGTAAGGTATCGGGTATTCTTTATCTTTTATCTTTTGTTGCGGCTTATAGATATATTTTCTTTATTACCGTGTCTGAATCTGAACAAGTTTATATGAGGGAAAGTATAGAAATTGTGATACTCTTTCGTTTATGAATTTTAGAAGCGAGACTGTAGTTTATTTATTTATTTTTTTTTCTTCCTTTTCTCCTTTCTCTTTTGCTACGATTCATTGGTACATTTTATAATTCTTGATTTGAATATGTGTGAGTGCAAAAGTACAAATTATGGTGCTGTTTCCTCTGTTGTGAATTTGTGAAGGAATTATCAAATCTTTTTTTTTATTGCGATTCATGCATTGATATTTTGAATCGAAACCTGTTTTAGGTAAAGAAAATCTAAGTTCGGTTTCTGATTCCACTATTGCGAATTTCCATCACCCTCATTTTTACTTTTCTCTCTCTCTCTCTCTGTCTTTGTCTGTCTCTCTCACTGTCTCTGTCTCTCTCTATCTGTCTGTCTGTCTGTCTGTCTGTCTGTCTGTCTGTCTGTCTGTCTGTCTGTCTGTCTGTCTGTCTGTCTGTCTGTCTGTCTCTCTCTCTCTCTCTCTCTCTCTCTCTCTCTCTCTCTCTCTCTCTCTCTCTCTTCCTTTGTTGCGTTTCGTGCATTGATATGATGTAGCTGTGAATCTTAACCCCATTTTTACATTTCCTTTGTTACTTTTCATTTGGTCTTATGTTGCAGAATATTGAGGTTGAGTCGCTTTACGTGGAAACAATACAATTCCTGATTATTATTTGCCATATATTGTATTTCAGAGATTTTTTCTTTGTTTATTTTTTCTTATACGTTCTTCATATACTATTTGGACAGACTTTGTGAGGGAAACAATAGAATTAATATATATTTCTTGTTAGCTTATTATGAATTTGAGGATTTTGTTTTGTCTTTTTCTGTAATTTATTTTCAGTAGATTTTTCATATATTTCAGCTATTCGTATTGAAAAGCTATCCTCGTTTGTGTGGAAAACATAACAAATTCTGATTCTGATTTCCCCTATTACGATGTTTAGTTTTTCTTGTCTTTCAGTATTTTTTGGCGCGTTCTTAATTTTTTTTGTCTTTTAGGTAAGAGGGACACTCGGCAAGGGCAATAAAAAAAAAAAAAAAATGAGTTAACATAAAGGACCCACTGAGGTGCCGGTCCCTGAAAAGCGAAAAGGAATGGGGATCTCTTGGATGGTATAGGAGTTATCTTTGTTTTGTTTTTCAATTCTAAATCTTGAGTGAACAAATGTACGTGTAGGTAGAAGCATGTAGTTTTGTGTAAAGTAAGAGAGTCGTCTTTAGAGGGTAGACTGTGAGTGTGCCCTTGTGCTGTGAGACACAAAGGGAATTTATATTTTATTTCCCAGTGTGACCTCATTCGTGTGGGAAACAACAATAACAAATCCCATTTCTGATTTCTCTCTGATATAAATTTCAGTGATATTATGTTTTCGTTACTCTCTCCCTTGTTTATCTTTCTTCGTATATTTCAGCTATTCATATACTTCACTTCCATGTCTGACCTTGTTCGTGTGGGAAAATAAGCTAAATAGCGCCGCAACTCCCGCCGACTCCCACTAACTCCCGCTGACTCCATTTCCACTTCCAATAATATCTGGCAGTGCTTTCCGCTTCTTTCCTTTCCCGTCCCGTTCCTTTCCACCGGCACTCACCTTCCCCTGACCCATAACGGAGGCTTCATGGCTTTATTCCACTCCCTTCCCTGACCCTTCCCGCGGCCCTTCCCTTTCCTTTCCTTCCCTTCCCTTGCCGCCGCTACCCTGTCACCTGCATCCAGGCCAACACGCACCTGCCACCTGCAATATCAACTACTCTGCATATTTCGCGTTTTTGTCTATCCTGCACGATGATTCACTTTTTTCAATTTTCTATCACTCTGCACCCATGCCATCACTATCCCATCACCTGCAATATTCACTAACTTGCCAGGAAATTCACTCTTTTCTTCACTTTTACGCTATAGATGGTTTTTTGCCTGCCATTTTCATTTATTCCGCTAGGAAATTAACATTTTTTCACTTTCGCGCTCTCTATCCTGCATTTATTTTTCTCCGCCATCTACCTATCACCTGTAATATTCACTAATTTGCCAGGAAATTCACCTTTTATTCTTCACTTTCATGTTAGATGCTATTATTTTTTTTGCCATTTTCATTAACCCTGCCAGAAATAAAATTTTTCGCTTTCACACTCCCTATCTTACATTTTCTTTTCGCTACCACCTACCTATCATCTGCAATATTCACTAACTTTCCAGGAAATTAACTCTTTTCTTCATTTTCATGCTAGATGCTATTTTTTCAGTTTTTATTAACCCTGCCAGGAAATTCCCTTTTTTTTCATTTTTCCGTCCTCTATCCTGCGTTTTTTCCACATTATAATCCACCCATTCAGGAAACTCATACTTTTTTTTCATCACATTTACTCTTCCTACCCTGTATTTTTATTTTTCATTCACCCTGCCAAGAAATTCACTCTATCTATACTCATACTCTGCCGTTGTTCCTATTTCCCTTCAAGTTACTGTTCATCTAGTGACTCTATTTTCTCTGTCAATGCCGCTCATCCTCTCCTTTCCGAAGATTGCATTGTCTATTTCACGCCAGATGCACCTTTAGTAATCAACAATATTTCTGCCGATTATGGTCAGTTTTTTTTTTTCGTCTTTCACCACTCCACCCTTCCAAACCTAACCGTCTTTGTCCTCTCTGACGATTGTGTTCAGCGTTATCTACCCTCTTATCGCCTTCTCTCCTTGTCACCATCTCCACCCACTACCAATTACACTACACACTTCCACACCTATCCTGTCATTCACTACTGTCTCTCTCTCTCTTTCTTTCTCGCTGCAACAAACTTTTCTACTTGCTCTCTCATCATCCTTACCGCCGCCAGCCATAACCGCCACCTCTCCTCTGCTCCCTTCTATTTACTATCCACCCATCTCCACTCCTGCCGCTGCTCCGTCGCCTCCACTCACCGACATACCTCACTAGACACGTTAATGAAGTAAAGACAATCAGGTGAATAACTTGCACTGGAGAGAATGATGTAAGAAAAAAAAGGAAGAAGAGAGTAAGTCATTTATCATTGTAATTACGGATCCGACATGGTTGCACACACACACACACACACACACACACACACACACACACACACACACACACACACACACACACATAGAATTTCCATTTTCTATTCTGTTTTTAATTACATGTGGTTTGTTAACATATGTCTGACAACGTGTGTATGTGTGTGTGTGTGTGTGTGTGTGTGTGTGTGTGTGTGTGTGTGTGTGTGTGTGTGTGTGTGTGTGTGTGTGTGTGTGTGTGTGTGTGTGTGTGGTGATGACGTGGGGAATAGCGCGGGATGATGAAGGTGGGGAATGAGATTATCGATAATTGAAGAAATGAGGAATGAGAGCAGAGTGATTAATGGGTGGCGGGGTGATGCACGGGCGTTGATAAATGGAGACTTGAAGAATGAGGTGATGAGGGAAGAGTGATGAAAAAAAGAAGATAAAAGAGCGTAAAAGAGGAAGATGATGAATAAGAAATGAGACAAGTAAGTATCGATAAACGAAATGGAAACACTGAAGACGGAAAGCAATTAGATGAAGATGAAGAGAGAACGACAGAAAACGGAGTCCAAATTGAAGAGAAAAACGAAAAGAAAACGAGAAAAGGTGATAGAAGGCGATGGATACGAAAAGACACGAATTAACATCAATAAATCAAATGAGAACACAGAAAAGATTGATAAATACACGAGGAAGAAGAGAAAAAAAGATAAAAAAAAAACATACCAAGAAGAAGAAGGACAACAACACTGCCAACAACATAAAAAGACTAAGAAAAGGAACATGAAAAAACAATAATAATAATAAAAAACTAGAAATACATAGAAAACACTAGAAAATAACAGCAACAACAGAACGAAAAAGAAAAAAAACAACAAAGAAAACAACAACAAAAGGAAAAAAAAAAACGAGTGTCATGTAGAGAGAAATGAATGGAAGGAGTCATGCAAAGGTGCCGGAGTGAGAGGATGGAGACAAGGATGGCTAACTGCATGGCAAAATAATGATGTATAAGTCATGCAAACTATTTTCCTGAGGAGAGCTAAAGACACGTCGTTTCGTCTTTGAGTGTGTGTGTGTGTGTGTGTGTGTGTGTGTGTGTGTGTGTGTGTGTGTGTGTGTGTGTGTGTGTGTGTGTGTGTGTGTGTGTGTGTGTGTGTGTGTGTGTGTGTGTGTGTGTGTGTGTGTGTGTGTGTGTGTGTTTTGAGGTAGTGAACTAGAAATGTTGTGTACGTGTTAAAAAGGAGGAGGAGGAGGAGGAGGAGGAGGAGGAGGAGGAGGAGGAGGAGGAGGAGGAGGAGGAGGAGGAGGAGGAGGAGGAGGAGGAGGAGGAAGAGGAAGAGGAAGAGGAGGAGGAGGAGGAGGAGGAGGAGGAGGAGGAGGAAGAGAAGGAAGAGGAGGAGGAGGGCCAGAATACATATAAGGAAGTGGAAGAAGAGGGTGATAAGAATAAAAACATAAGAAAATATAAGAAAGAAAAAAAAATACGACCATAACAAACACTAAAAATAAGAATACAGAGAAAAATATAAACAAAAGAAAAAAAAATAATTAAGAAAAACACAAATAAGAAGAAGCAAACACCCTAAATATGGAAGACAGCGGCCATAACACAGACACAGTAATGAGATAAGACTAGATTACAACAGAAAAACCGAAGCAGCGAGTCAAGAGTACGATAATTAGACAAGACATGTACGAAGTTTGCACCACCTCACGATCTCCTGTGTTACGTGTGTGTGTGTGTGTGTGTGTGTTCATATCTATCAAGTTATTTAGCATTAGACAAGTCACCTGCCCACTCACCTTTCTAATTAACCTCTACAGCGTCATTAATCTCACTCCTTTAAATATTTCCAGTGATTTAGGCGATAAACATCATTAACATCACCAACACCGCCGAATGCTCACGCAGGTGTGCTTAATTAACGAAGACCTTCATAACTACCACTACAGGGCAGGTACAAACAAACAGACACACAGATAGACAGACACAAGACCAATCAAGCATCGCAGCGAATTATCTCATCCTACGAGCATTAAAGTTATTTATTTCGCCATTTCCTTCACGTAACAATCCAGCTGAGGAAAAGAAAAAGAAAAAGAAGAAAGGAAAATAAGTAAAAGAAGAAAAATAACCTGCCAACATCGTTCAGGGAAAAAAACAGTGATGACCAAAAATATAAAGAGAAGGAAAGAATTTATAAAAACTAGGAGGAGGAGGAGGAGGAGAAGGAGGAGGAGATGCTGGAGGGAGATATAAGAGAAGATGAGTGAAGATGAGGAATGTAATGATGATGCTGATGGTCAAGTTGATGATGATGATGTGGAGAAGGAGAAGGAGGAGGAGGAGGAGGAAGAGGAGGTAAAAATAGACGTAATGATGATGACACAAAGGAGAAACGGGAAGGAGTGAGAGAGATTGAGGAAAAGATATGTCGGGGCAGAGGGGAAAATGGGAGGGAAAGGAGGAAAATGAGGAGAAGGAGAAGGGAAGGTCGAGAGGTGAAACTGTAGGGAAATGAAAAAAAAGGAAAAAGATTTGAGAGGGAGCGTGAACAAGGAAGGATAATAAAAGACAAATGAGCATAAGACGATCATAAAATAAGAAATAAAGGAGAATAATAGAAAGGAATTGAAAATAAGATGAAAAGCGAAGAGATTTAACGGAGAAAATGAGAAAGAATAGAAGAAGAAACATACAAGAGGAAGAAGGAAAAGATGAAGAAAAGGAAGATAATGAAGGAGAAAAAACTTAGAGATAAAATGCTTAAAAAAAACATGAACCATGAACTAACACACTCTTAAGCAACTCATCACTACCATACCTCAACCACCATCGTGAGAACATGCTAGTTAATTGCCTCTACCACCACCACCACCACCACCACCACCACCACGTACAGACCCTCCCGCCACATGCCTTCGGAGTAGAATTAGCCTCGTAAACACCGCTGGCTCGCTCCCGCCGCCTGCCACCAGAGCACTCAAGCCTTCAATTTACCGCACATTAGGACGCGAGGCAAGCGGCGGGGCGGGGAGCAGCAAGAGGCATAAAAACTGCAAAGAAAGATACTACAGGCGGTCGTCAAACAGTCATGCGTGCCTCCCTCTGCCTTCCTCCACATCAGAGGGCTAACTGAGCTCTGATGGCTTAATACGCTTCCTTTATGACTGTAGAGTGGAGTGGATGAGTCGATGAGTGGAAGGGGCCGCTGTTTCGTTAGGATGGAGAGTGGATGGGAGGGTTTGGTGGTTAATTTATGGGTGTGTTGTGGAGTGTAGGTGGAGTGGTCGCAGTGGATGTTAGTAGTCTGTGTTCCTTTTCCCTCCTCCACTTTACAGTTTGATTGGAGAGTGGATGAGATGGATGGGAAGGTTTGGTGGTTCATTTGTGGAGTGTAGGTGGAGTGGTTGCAGTGGATGTTAGTGATCTGTGTTCCTTCTTCCTCCATTTTACAGTTCAGGGTTCGTAGTAAATGAAGTTGCCTCGATAAGGAAGGAATGTGTTTTGTGAGCCTTTCCTGTTCGCAGTAAATTTTCTTTATTGAACGTAAGGAATGAAGGAAGAATGTGACTTTTTGGGGTGCTAACTCTTATTTTTTTTTACGATTCGTTAAAGAAAAATGAAAAAAGAGATAAAAGAGAGAAGGTGAGTCTTTTAATGTCTTGTTTTCATTTTGCAACGAGAAAAAAATCAAAGTCAAATTGAATACGTTGAAGAAGAAATAAGGAAAGAAGGTGAATTTTCTGTATCATATCTTGAGATGTGTTGATTCGTGGTTCATGTTGTTTTTGAAGCGTTTTGTCTTTAAGTTTGTTTTTTCCTTTATTATCTTCCTTTTCTTCATCTTTTCCTTCTTCCTTTTGTATTTTTCTTCTATGTTTTCATATTTTATTCTCTTTTAAATCTCTTCGTTTTTCTTTTCTTTTAATGGAAGAAAAACATAAAGAAAATAAATAAATGCGAGGTTTTTTTTGGATGCCGCCTTGAGATCAATTTCCTATTATTTCTATTTTCTACTCACAATAAAAGGGAAAACACATAAAAAATAAGGAATACAATTTTTTTGGACGCTACCTCAAGATTTTGTGTTATTTCCTCCATACAATTACTACATATGATAAATTTTGTGTTGTTTCTTCCATACAATTACAACAGATGGTCAATTTTGTGTTATTTCCTCCATACAATTACTACATATTTTTTCCATACAGTTGCTACATATGATCAATTTGACGTCATTTTTGTGCTATTACCTTTATACAATTACTACATATCTATTCATTCCCTTTTGTGTGCTATCTTAAAAGGAAATTCGTGTCGTGGCTTTCATATCCTTCAATTTCCATATTTTCTATTTGTCAATAAATAAAAAGAAATCGTAAAAGTCATAAGAGATTTTTATTGAGGAGTGTCTGAATATTCCTCGGTCCGCCAGCCATTAATATTGACTATGATAATTTCAAGCCGAGGACGAGGAATGCATGAGAAGACAATGAAAATAAGAAGCGCCGGTCCGCCATGTCCAGGAAATATTAGAAAGGAAAGTTTAAACAGGTGCATTTGTTTTACACATTCAAGCAACTACATCCCTCTGTTGACTCTTCCCTGGCAGACTTCGGACTCTCTCCCTCCCTCCACCCTACCCCCTCCACCTTGCTCTACCCCTCCCTGCTCTACCCTCCCTGCCCTCTACCCTTCCCTGCTCTCCACCTACCTCCCCTGCCCTCAACCCTCCCCTTGCTTGTCTACCCTCCCCTCTACACTTCTCCATCCTTCCCGTGCCTTCCTTCTACCCTCACCTGCCCTTCCTTTCCATCCTCTATCCTTCCCCTGCTCTCCTCTAACACCCCCTGTCCTCCACCTACCATCCCCGTCCCTCATCCTACCATCCCATGTCCTTCTCTACCCTCCCCTGCCCTTTTCTATCCACCCCTGCCCTCCCCAGCCTTCCAATCTCTCTCTACCCTCCTCATGTCTTCCCCAGTCACCGCCTTCCTTTCTCTATACTCCGTATATCCTTTTCTGCTCTTCCCTATCCTCCCCGTGTCCTCCCCAGCTCTCTCTCTCTTCCTTTCCCTATCCTCCCCCGTCTTCCCCTATCCTTCTCACCCTTTCCTAGTTCCTCTTGTTCTCCATTTATTCTCCCCATTCCTCTCCCATCTCCTCTTTACGCTTCTCTCACTTTACCATGTCTTCCCCAGTCGTTATCTTTCTTTCTTTATCCTCCTCCAGCTCTCTCTACCTCTGTTTTCCCATCCTTATTTCTATTCAGCTGTCCTTGTCATCCCTACCCTTTACGGACTTCTCTTCTCCATACCCTTCTCTGTACTTCCCTTGTCTTCCCCAGTTCTCCTCAGTTCTCTCCTCCTCCCCGCCTCCCCATGCCACACCTCTCTTCCTGAATCTCAACAAAGTCTGCCCACGCTGTTCCTTACTCCTTGCCAAGTGTTCAGTGTACCTCACCAACGTACCTTACCAAATATCGTGTACTCTTCTGCTTTCAACTTCCTCTTCACTGTTACTCTGTCCTTTACTCTGAGAAATGTTCTGATTATTCTGCCAAAACTCGTGTCCTTACCAAATATTGTTTACCTTGCTGCCTTTTTCTTCTTTTCCACTATTACTATGTCCTTTACGTAGACAAATACTCATTGTACCCTGCCAAGAATTCGTACCCTGTCAAATATTCAGCGTTCATGGACAAATATTGCGTAATCTGACATTTTCAACTCTGTCAGGTGTCTAGTCAATTTTATTAACGACCCTGCTGCTTCAAACTTCTTCCTTAACGTTATTCTATTCTTTATCCTAACACGTGTTAAGTTTATCCCACCAGAAACTCCTATGCTACTAAATATTTGGTGAATCTTGACGGTGCTCATTTAATTTTCATCATTACTCTGCTTTTCCAGGTCAAATGTCAAGTATATCATGTCATGCTTTTGGTTAGTTTTGTCCTATCGCCACCGCCCTGTCCATGCCTCCTTCCAGTACTCCCTTGCAATGTTCAAGCTGAGGTTCTTTCAATGCTCCTCCTTCCCCTGGTACACAATGATCGCATCCTGCCAGTTCATTCTTTCTCTGCATTCCTTCCTAAACAAGTAAATTCACAAGTCATCACATCAGACATTCAAATCACAGAAATATTAATAAAAACAAATAATTTCTCTTTCAAGAATATTCAACTTACTCATTCGTTATCCTCTGCAATTCCTCCCCTGCAAGGTATCAATACTCCTGCCCCTGTCAAACAAGTACCCTTCCTGTGTCTCACCCCTGCATCACCTCCTCTGCCACCTTGCTATTCAGAATTCATCTTTAGGTAGAATTTTTGAAAGCTGTCCAATATTTCAACGCAGAATATTCACGGCCACACCACAGCGGGCCTTTGAAAGTACGCACCACCACCACCACCACCAGTCACTATGTCCTTATTCGCCACCACTGCCTCCTCCTCCTCCTCCCTTCTCTTCTTCTTCCTCCTCCTCCCCCTCCTCCCCTCAGCTTTCTACTCGAACTCCTCTTAACCTTCTCACGACTTCGTCACTTCCCCTCCCTCCATTACTGGGAATGGAAAGACAGGAGGAAGGGGAGGAGAAAGAGATATAGCAAGGGAAGAACAGAGGTGGAAAAGGGAAGACTGGGAAATTGGAAGGGAAGAGAAGCAAGAGAGGGAAAGAGAAGGGAAGGAAGAGTAAGAAGAGGAAGGAATAAAGTGTGGAGAGTAGAAAGTAGAAGACTGGGAAAATAGAAGAAAGAAGGAGAAGGAAAATAAAGTATGGAAAGAGTAAAAAAAGAAATAAAACCCAATATAGAAAGTAGAAAAGTGACTTGACTGGGAAAATAGAAGGGAAGAGAAGGAAAGAAGGGAAAGATAGGAGAAAGAAGAGTATGGAAAGAATAAAAAAAGAAGGAATAATATGTAGGAGAGAAAGAAAGAGGAACATAAAGAAAGGAAAAGTGACGACTGGAAAACTGGAACGAAAGAAGAGGAAAGAATGGGTAGATAAGGGGAGGAAGAGTAAGGGAAGAGTGAAAAAGGAAGGAAAGCGCAACACAAACATTGATGTATTGAATTGCACCTGTTCCTGATTCTGTGTCATAATTATTTTTGATTTATCTTCTTGTTTTATTACTCTTTCATTGCTTTGTTTGTTTTCTTTGTCCAGTCGCCTGTGTGTGTGTGTGTGTGTGTGTGTGTGTGTGTGTGTGTGTGTGTGTGTGTGTGTGTGTGTGTGTGTGTATATGTGTCCATTTCCAGCACTGTATTCACCAACACACACCTGTCACCAACATTATCACCATCACTACTACCACCACCACCACCACCACCACTACTACCACACAAGCCCCCATCAGGTCCAAAACTCGCAGTGCACGCCCCATAACCACACCCATCACCCCCATAATGAACCCACCACCACCCACACCCCCTCCTCCATCACCACGCCGCCCAAAAGGAGACTCATACCCCAATCATTCCCAACACCAATACTGCAATTACCTCCCCACACCTCCCATTACCCCCCCACATCACCACCACCACCACCACCACAACCACCACCACCACCACCACCACCACCACCACTATCACTACCACTAGTACAACACCAGCCTGGCGCCATTCCGAGGACCCACTTTCACTGCCTCTCCTCCTCTCCTCCTCCTCCTCCTCCTCCTCCTCTTGTTGGTGATATACAGTCAAAACAAGTCCTTAACAAGACTGCTACCGTCAGGAGGAGGAGGAGGAGAAGGAGGAGGAGGAGGAGGAGGAGGAGGAGGAGGAGGAGGAAGAGAAGGAGAAGGAGGAGGAGAACAAGGAGGAAGAGGAGGAGGAAGAGAACAAGAAGGAGGAGGAGGAGGAGGAGGAGGAGGAGGAGGAGGAGGAGGAGGAGGAGGAGGAGGAGGAGGAGGAGGAGGAGTAACAGAAACAGAAGGAAGTTTAAACAGGATAAACAAACAACAACAGATTTTTACATCCTTGCATGGTTGTTTGAGAGGAGGAGGAGGAGGAGGAGGAGGAGAAGACAAATCTGGTTATCTGATTAGTATTCTTTTCTCGTTTACAGGAGTTGCTTGCTTTAAAAGAGCACAGCACTAGAAAGAGAAGAAAGAAAGAAAGAAAGAAAAAGAAAGAAAGAAAGAAAGAAAAGAAAAAAAACCAAAAACATAAAACAACAAAAAATAAGAGAAAACGGAGAAAGTAAGAGGTACAAATAAAGAACAAGAAACTAAAGAAAGAGAGAGAGAGAGAGAGAGAGAGAGAGAGAGAGAGAGAGAGAGAGAGAGAGAGAGAGAGAGAGAGAGAGAGAGAGAGAGAGAGAGAGAGAGGAAAAAAAGGAAAGTAGAGGGTAAAGATCAGTGATTTATGAGAGAGAAAGTCGGCAATAAAGGAAAGGAGGAAGGCAAAATTGAATAAAACAGAGACACTTACAAGGAAGAGAAAAATTTAATGATAGATGATAAGGAGACGAGGAAGACTGCTATTAGAGAGAGAGAGAGAGAGAGAGAGAGAGAGAGAGAGAGAGAGAGAGAGAGAGAGAGAGAGAGAGAGAGAGAGAGAGAGAGAGAGAGAGAGAGAAACACTAACTACAAATACAAACACAAAACCATCAACATCCTATCACTACAACATCCTTCATCCTTTCATCCTTTCCTTCACACAGTATCCTTCACTCAACATCCTTCATCTCCTTCCTAACACCACTTCTCATCCTTCCCTCTCCCATTAACACAATACAAACCATCCTTCACCCAGTATCCTTCACAAAACATCCAACCCATAGCATCCTTCATCCTACGCATCCCTTCTCAGTATCCTTCGTCCAGACCACACAGCATCCTTTATCCCACACACATGGCCAGCATCCTTCACGCTTGTCAGGATAAAGTGTTGGGAGTGTAGGAGTTGTGTCAAACATTATTCCCCTCATCATTTATCTAAGATGGTGAGGGAGGGGGACGGAGAGAGAGAGAGAGAGAGAGAGAGAGAGAGAGAGAGAGAGAGAGAGAGAGAGAGAGAGAGAGAGAGAGAGAGAGAGAGAGAGAGAGAGAGAGAGAGAGAGAGAGAGAGAGAGAGAGAGAGAGAGAGAGAGAGAGAGAGAGAGAGAGAGAGAGAGAGAGAGAGAGAGAGAGAGAGAGAGAGAGAGAGAGAGAGAGAGAGAGAGAGAGAGAGAGAGAGAGAGAGAGAGAGAGAGA
>NC_059275.1:13804533-13814533 GCF_017591435.1 Portunus trituberculatus
TCTTGCTTACTTTCTCTCTCTCTCTCTCTCTCTCTCTCTCTCTTGATCTCGTTCTCTCGCCATATACTTCTTCTAATCCTCTTTCTTTGCTTTCTTCTTTTATTCTTCTTTTTTTCTTCCTTTCTCTTTTCTTCTCTTTAGATTTGGTCCCTCCTCCTTTCCGTATCTTTCCATCATATTACTTCTCCTCCTCTTTCTCTTTCTCCTCCTTCTTCTTTTTCATAACGCTTTCCATTTTTAAACTTTTCCTCCACCTCCTCCTCCACCTCTTCTTCCTCTTCCTCCTCCTCCTCTTCCTCGTCCTCTTCCTCCTCTTCCACCTCTTCGTCCTCCTCCTCCTCCTCCTCTTCCTTCTCTTTTTCCATAACTTAATCCATCTTTAATTCTTGTCATCATACTCTCTGTCCTCCTAATTCTTCAGAGACTCCTCCTCCTCCTCTTCCTCTTTCTCCTCCTCCTCCTGTTTCTCCTCCCCCTCCTCCTCCTTCTTACCCCTCTCTTTCCTCCCTCTAGCTCCAGCACGGTTTGTTTATAGCCCCCCCTGATGCAGGCTGCCCGCACACTATCAATGCTACACTCATAATTATTCTTGCTGGCCCGGGGAAGACAGGGCGGGGGACAGCATTCCTGGGACCCTGCAAAAACTGAGCCACAAGAACGGTCACAAGAGACCCTGCGTCACACAACACCTGTAATTACCTGGCCAATGTGACGCTCAAGTACCCAGCAGCTCTCGTTACCTGTACCTGCCGCCCACCTGCCCACCTGTATACCACCCGCACCTCACGCCCACCTCCATTCACGGTCTTTAATTAGTGTGTGTGTGGATCAAGTGGGTGTGACGGTTGTGAGTGTACCTGTGTGTGTGTTTACCTGTGTTACAGTGGAGAAAGTTTGTGAGGCGAGACTTGTGTGCATAATTCTCTCTCTCTCTCTCTCTCTCTCTCTCTCTCTCTCTCTCTCTCTCTCTCTCTCTCTCTCTCTCTCGGGGCTACTGGTTATTGTTGTCCGTCATGCGTTTTTGCTTTCCAGTAATCTTGTTTAATTTTTCTTGACCGTTTGTTGACATTAAATGGTAATGAGAGTGTTGAAAGGTTGTGTTGCGCGCCTCACTGGTTTCGCTGTGTTACGCCGCCCCGTGTTGCACTGGTGTTGCCTTTGTTGTGTTGCTTTTGTCTGGCGTAGCCGCTCTTTCTACTTTTTTGTTTTGTTTTTGTTCCTGTCCTCTTGTGTCTCTCGGCTTTTCAATTCAGTGTTCGTATTGTGTTCTTGTTTGTTTTGTGTTTAATTTCAAGTGTTTATTTGTGTCTGTGTTTGGTTTTCTAGTGTGATGTTTTGTTTATAGCTTTGTTCTTTCTTTTTATTTAAATGTACAAACTATTATCAAAAGTGACAACAATAATAGCAATGACAATAGAATCACAGCCACCCCACCACCACCACCACCACCACCACCACCACCACCACCACCACTACCATTCTGTTCTTGTTCGTCTTGTTTTCTCCTCTTCCTCTTCTTCCCGTGAGAGGGGCACCGTTTTCCCACGATGTTCCCGCCGCAGGTTAACCCCCAGGAGTAATAAAGGAAAGAGTATGCACCGCCAGACGCCACCACCACCACCACCACCACCACCACCACCACCACGACTATTATTACTACTCACTTTATTTTCACTACTATTATTACTACTATTTATATAATCTCAGTTCAACACCTCCTCTTTTTCATCACCACTTCCTTCATCACCTCTTCACTCATCACCAAAACTTGTTACGCTCGTTTATTGCCAGGTACGTTCTCACCACCACCACTACCATCTCCACCACCACCACCACCACCACCACCACTACTACCATCACCAACGCTCATATCATTAACATAGCTTCATCCACCACAAACATTATCATCACCACCATCACCACTGCCACTCTTGCTACATCACTACAACAAAGCTATTATCACTACTGGTCCTACTGCTACTGATACTATTATTACTGCTACTGATACTACTACTACTACTACTACTACTACTACTACTACTACTACTACTACTACTACTACTACTACTACTACTACTACTACTATTAACTACTACTACTACTACTACTACTACTACTACTACTACTACTACTACTATTAACTACTGCTACTACTACTACTACTACTACTACTACTACTACTACTACTACTACTGTTATCAGCACCTCAACCACCACCACCACCACCACTACGAAGACAATGAACACTACAAAAACCACTTAATAAACCTGACGATCACTTGTTCAGGTAGTAATATAAATTTTTGTGACCACTATCTCGACCACCACCACCACCACCACCACCACCACTATCTCGACCACCATCACCTCCACCACCCCCACCATCATAATCACTACTACGAACACTATCACCATGCCCATCACCACCACCACTACCACCCCCACCACCAAAAACAACGACGACAATGATAGCTAAACAATATCAATAACAACAACAACAACAACAACAACAACAACAACAACAACAAAAGGAGAAGGAGGAGGAAACTACTATCAGCATAAATAAGAAAATAACAATAATAATAAATAATAATGATAATAGCAATAATAATAATAATAATAATAATAATGATAATAATAATGATAATAATAAAAATATTTAAGTTAGTCAATGGTACAAAAACAAACATAAGGGCAACGAATTTATTTCAATAAATACATAACTCAACCTTATATTCATCTCTCTCTCTCTCTCTCTCTCTCTCTCTCTCTCTCTCTCTCTCTCTTATACCCGGAAAATAGTGCTTAATTAACTCTACTAACAGAATCGAACCCCAGACACTTATTCTGATCCTCTTAAAAAGCGTTTCTGATTCTCTTAGTCAAGCATCAAGTGGGTTGTATATTTTATAATGTTGTGAGTGATGCTCCTCCTCCTCCTGCCACTTGTATCTGAAGTCCTTTGTTACACCTCTCGTTATCTCTCTTTCTCTTCTCCTTCCCCTTCTTCGTCGTCGTCTTCTTATTCCTCCTCATCCTTCATTTATATCAACATATTTTGACTGGGGCTAACAGATTTATCCTCTTATTATCATTTTTTATCCCTGCTTCTTCTTCTTCTTCTTCCTCCTCCTTCTAGTCTTCGTCCTCCTCCTCCTTCTGGATAACTGGATGGACGGATGGAAGGAAGCAAGTGGATGATGCAAGGATAAAAGGAAAGATAGGATAAAGAAAGGGTGTGTGGTGAAAAAAAATGCAAGGAGAGGAAATAAGGATGAAAGAGAAGAGGAAGTACAGGACAAAAGAGGAGGAAGATGCAAATAATGATGGAAATAGAGGAAATAAGGAAAATTAGGCGAGGACAAAAGGAAATGATGGATGGAGGAATGGAGGAAGAGGAAGTAAGGAAAGAATGAAAGATAAATAGATAATAGACAGAAATGACAACGCTACGAAAATGTAGAGAGAAATAAGGAAAAATGAAAAATGAAGGCAAAGGAAGAACGAGGGTGGAACTAAAACTGAAATAAATTGAAGGAATAAACAAAGAATACGAAATAGAAAACATGATGAAGGAACTCTAGTAGCGTGGGAAAATGTAGCGTTACTTCTCCTGCTAAGTTGCACATGGATGAAGGTCGAGAAGGAGATGGAGGAGGAGGAAGAACAAGAGCAAGAGGAGAAATTTGCATGAGACAAGAATAAACCGAATGAAGGAGGAATGTTAAATGGAGAGAAGTATGCATAAAATAAAAGGAGGAGGAGGAGGAAGAGGAGGAGGAAGGAGGAGGAGGAGGAGGAGGAGTCCTGGCTGTAGTATTAGGATCACAGCCACACTAATATTGACACACACCATCGGGAGAGTCACTGACCGCCCAAACAGACCTCACTTTTATCTCCAATGTTGACACTGGCTTCCACGGGGACCAACGCTGCCTTCTCCTCCTCCTCTTCTCCTCCTCCTCCTCCTCCTCCTCCTCCTGTTCTTGTTCTTCTTTCTGGTTTTCCTTCCGCGTCGCTTTAAATACCAAATCAGTTATCTTCTCAGCGTCTTTCTTTGCTCCTCCTCCTCCTCCTCCTCCTCTCTTACTCCTCTTCTTTCTCCTTATATTTAATTTTTCTGTTGTAATAAAACTTGAAATCGCTCGGAAAATGGAAAATCTGCTTCTTTAATCGTTTACTTGCTTACTTGTAGATGTTTATAGAGATTTTGCACATTACTTTTAGCGTTGTGAGTTGTGATATGTGACACTGAAATTTTCCAACACACATATTCAACTTAGCACAAACAACCATCACAACTTTTACATCATTCACTCTACCTCACATCATTACCTCCCAATCTTTAACCCCTTCAGTACTGGGACACATTTTTACCTTGAGATTTATTTATGATTAGACTATTCTATTGACATTACGAAGGGTCTATGGCGATCAGAAGATTAATGGCCACAGTCTTCGCTATTTCAATCTCTCACGTAAGTTTCTAATGCTGTATAAAATCACTAAATAGTCACCAGACTGAACATGGAAACACGTCATGGTACTCAAGGGGTTAACTTTCCTAATCAACCCTAATAATTAAACATCACAACTTCATCTATTCAGATCACCGTGATAATTGTCAGGTGTGAAGCGTCCACCTGCCTTATTATTTTCTTATTGTGTTCTTTTTTCCTTTTTTATTCTTCTATCTATCTTTTTTTGCCATTATTATCCTATCTTCTCTTCTTTATCTTTCCCTCTCTCAAAGAAATTCATATCTTTTTCTTGTCTTCCATTCTTTTTGTTTTCTTTTTGCTGGTTCACTATCTTAAGGAAATTTATCTCTTTTCTGTCTTAATTCTTTTCACTGTTCTCTTCTCTTTTCCTCACTTTACCTTTGCTAATCAACCTTAATAGTCAAGCATCACAACTTCACCTATTCAGTTCACTGTGATGATTGGCAGGTGTGAAGCATCTCCCTGCTGGCCCGTCACCGTTACTTATTGGAAGCAGATAAGGCGAGGGCTCAGGTGTTCGACGTGCGACTCAGACCCATTCACCTGTGTGGCTAATGAAGGCAGAGAAGGCAGGCCACCTCGCCCCGTCCCTTCCTTCAGTTGGCCTGTCACTTTACGCAATCGTGGGGTGTGTTTGGTTAATTCTACGTGTGTCAGTTCGAATGTGTAGCCCTCCCCCCCTATCTCTGTCTCTCTCTCTCTCTCTCTCTCTCTCTCTTACTTTTTCATCTTCCTGTCTTTTCTACTTTTTTCTACTATTTTTCTAATTTTCCTTTACCTACTTACCGTTTCTTCACCCCCCTTCTCTCTCTCTCTCTCTCTCTCTCTCTCTCTCTCTCTCTCATTAAGTCCAATTCTCCACACCTCATTCTTCCCCGTGACCTCCTCCTCTTCTTAAGCCTTCCTCCTAACCTCCCTTCCTCTCCACTTCTTCCTCCTTCCCTCCTTCACTTCCCCCTCTGTCTACCGCGTCCCTCCCTCCCTTCCCTCCCTCTACCTATTAAGTACACCCATCCCTCCATCCCTCCTTCCCTCCGTCCTTCCTTCTGACCTCCACTATCCTTCTCTGACCCCCTTCAAAGACCCCTCCACCCATCTCCATCCTATTTCTGACCCTCACTCCACCTCTTCACCTTCCATTGCCAAAGAGAGAGACACAGTGGGCGTTCCTATTGTGAGTATTTGTCTCCACCGCTATTTTTTTCTCCTCTCTCTCTCTCTCTCTCTCTCTCTCTCTCTCTGTCTTTCGGTTGTCCCCTTCCCTTCCCTTTATCGTTTTTCTTTTACTCTCAGTCTTTCTTTCTCTCGTTCCGCATTTTTCTTTCTTTTTTTTCTCTCATCTTCGTCAGTCTTAGTTTTCCTTTTATCTTTCTCTCGTTCTTCATTTTTTCTTTGTCTTTTTTTTTCTCTTATCTTCGTCTTTCCTATAACTCTCTTTCATCTATCTTTTTTTCTATCTCCTTATTTTTCTTGCTTTCTCTTCCTTTCTATAGTATTCTTATTTTTTTCTCTCTCTCTATCTTTTTCTATTGTCTGTGTATCTCTCTTTCTTCTCCTTTTTCTCCCTTTTCCTACTGGCTGAGATTAGAAAGAATGATGGACTATAAAAGAAAAAAATAGGAGGAAGAAGAGAAGGTGAGACAAAAAAAATAACCGAAAGAAAACGGGAAATAAAAATCTCAACAAAAAATTTCAGAAAATAAATGGAAAGAAATAAAACAAAAAGATAAATGAGAAAGATTAATAACATCAGAGAGAGAGAGAGAGAGAGAGAGAGAGAGAGAGAGAGAGAGAGAGAGAGAGAGAGAGAGAGAGAGAGAGAGAGAGAGAGAGAGAGAGAGAGAACAAATTCACTTAACAATGGAACACACACACACACACACACACACACACACACACACACACACACACACACACAAGCGAGATACACAGAGAACAGAGGACAGGATACAAAAAAAGACAAGAGGAAAAGAATACTGAAGAGAGACAACGAATACGAATGAGAATGAGAAAGAGAAAGAGAATGAGAAACAGAAAGAAAGACGAAAAAAAAAACAATAACAGGGATGTGATGGATAATAATTTCACCCACTAACTTAAGCAGAATCATGCACAGCTTCTGATTATCATGCCAGGAGAGGCTGGGAGAGGCTGGGAGAGGCTGAGAGAGGCTGGAAATATAAGGCGGTGAATTAAAAGATTTATCTGAATATCAAAGTTGAATGACTGGCTCTGGTGGTGGTGGTGGTGGTGATATGAATGCAGTAAGGTTGAGTCTAAAATCATGGTGGTGTTACTGGTGATTGTAGTGGTGCTAGTGATAATGGTGATGCAGTTACAAAATTAGAGGAATGTAAGTAGTAATAGTTGTAATAGTGTTAGTGTTACTAGTAGTAGTAGTAGTAGTAGTAGTAGTAGTAGTAGTAGTAGTAGTAGTAGTAGTTGTTGTTGTTGTAGTTGTTGATGATGTAGTAGTAGTAGTAGTAGTAGTAGTAGTAGTAGTAGTAGTAGTAGTAGTAGTAGTAGTAGTAGTAGTAGTAGTAGTAGTAGTAGTAGGGTGACCGTTCTAACTCCTCTAACTACCGTCCTAAAGCTTTAATCTCTTGCTTGTCTAAAGTTTTTGAATCTATCCTGAATAGGAAGATTCTCAAACATCTATCACTTCACAAACTTCTGTCTGATCGCCAGTATGGCTTCCGTCAAGGTCGCTCTACTGGTGATCTTCTGGCTTTCCTTACTGAGTCTTGGTCATCCTCTTTTAGAGATTTCGGTGAAACTTTTGCTGTAGCGTTAGACATATCAAAAGCTTTTGATAGAGTCTGGCATAAAGCTTTGATTTCAAAACTGCCCTCCTACGGCTGCTATCCTTCTCTCTGCAACTTTATCTCAAGTTTCCTTTCCGACCGCTCTATTGCTGCTGTGGTAGACGGCTACTGTTCTTCTCCTAAACCTATTAATAGTGGTGTATCTCAGGGTTCTGTCCTGTCACCCACTCTCTTTCTATTATTCATTAATGACCTTCTTAACCAAACTTCTTACCCTATCCACTCCTACGCTGATGATACCACCCTACATCTTTCCACGTTCTTTCAGAGACGTCCAACCCTTCAGGAAATTAACAACAGATCACGCGGGGACGCCACGGAACGCCTGACTTCCAATCTTTCTAAAATTTTCAATTGGGGCAGAGAAAATCTAGTAGTTTTCAATGCCTCAAAACTCAATTCCTCCATCTATCAACTCGACACAACCTTCCAGACAACTATCCCTCTTCTTCAATGACACTCAACTGTCTCCTCTTCCACAATGAATATCCTCGGTCTGTCCTTTGCTCATAATCTTAACTGGAAACTTCACATCTCATCTCTTGCTAAAACAGCTTCAATGAAGTTAGGTGTTCTGAGGCGTCTCCGACAGTTTTTCTCGCCCCTCCAACTGCTTACTCTGTATAAGGGCCTTATCCGTCCCTGTATGGAGTACTCTTCGCATGTTTGGGGGGGTTCCAGTCACACAGCTTTGCTTGATAGGGTGGAATCGAAAGCTCTTCGGCTCATCAACTCCCCTCCTCTCGCTAACTGTCTTCAGTCTCTTTCTCACCTCCGAAATGTTGCATCCCTTTCTATCTTTTATCGCTATTTTCATGGTAACTGTTCTACTCTGTCCAACTCTCAAATGCAAGAGTTAACCAGTACTCTCAATCATTCATCCCTTTCACTGGTAAACTCTGGAACTCCCTCCCTGCTTCTGTATTTCCGAATTCCTACAACTTGTCTTCTTTTAAGAGAGAGGTATCAAAGCATTTGCTCCCCTATTTCTGGCTGACGGTTTGGCACTTTTTACACTTTATAGAGAGCCAGCACTCAAGTGGGCCTTTTTTAACTTTCTTATTTTTTGCCCTTGGCTGGCCCTCTTCCCTACGTAAAAAAAAAAAAAGTAGTAGTAGTAGTAGTAGTAGTAGTAGTAGTAGCAGCAGCAGCAATAATAGAAGTAGCAGTAAAAGTAGTGGAAGCGGACCAAGCTCTCAAAAACCCAACACTTGTATGGTAAAGAAAGCAAAAGAAAAGTCTCTGTAAAAAGCACGTCAATAGCAAAAGAAAAACCTATAACAATTAACATATCAAACCTACAAAATAACATGGAAAGTGTATGACACTTATGAACCCAACTCATCTGGAAAGTGTGTATGAGTGTATGGGGAGTGTATGGGGCGTGTGTGAGTGTATGGGGAGTGTATGAGGTGTGTATGAGTGTATGGGGAGTGTATGAGGCGTGTATGAGTGTATGAGGCATGTATGAGTGTATGGGGAGTGTATGGGGCGTGTGTGAGACATTTAAGAGTGCGTGAAGCGTTGAAGCGTGTGACGGGCGTGGGGCGTGAAGGAACAACTGCGTGAAGCGTGTGAAGAGTGTACGGGCGTGAGTGTAGCGTGTAAGGGCGTGTACTGGACGTGTAATGAAGGAATGTGAGACGTCCCATCAACTAACCCTTACCGAGCTCTCTCTCTCTCTCTCTCTCTCTCTCTCTCTCTCTCTCTCTGTCTTTCTGTTTGTCTGTTTGTCTCTCTGTCAGCCCCCTCTCTCTCTCTCTCTCTAGTAAACACAAACCTAACAAGGGAAAGAAAGTTAATATAAAAATGCAAGTTTTGATAATTAAGAAGATATGTTTTTTCTACCAATCTTTCCTGGCCCTCTCTGGCCTTGATTCTCGGAAGGCTTACGGTCCGGATGGAGTCCCTCCTGTTGTTCTCAAAAACTGTGCTTCCGAACTCGCTCACTGCCTGGTCAAACTCTTTCATCTGTGTCTCTCTACTTCTATTTATCCTTCTTGCTGGAAGTTTGCTCACATTCAACCTGTCCCTAAAAAAGGTGACCACTCCAATCCTTCTAACTACCGCCCTATAGCTTTGATTTCCTGCCTTTCTAAAGCCTTTGAGTCTATCCTTAATAGGAAGATAATGAGGCATCTATCAGCTCACAACCTTCTCTCTGATTGCCAGTATGGTTTCCGTAAAGGCAGATCTACTGGTGATCTTCTTACTTTCCTAACTGAATCTTGGTCATCCTCTTTAGGGACTTCGGTGAAACCTTTGCTGTCGGCCTTGACATATCGAAAGCCTTCGATAGAGTCTGGCACAAATCTTTAATTTCTAAACTACCCTCCTACGGATTCTATCCTTCTCTCTGTACCTTCATCTCCAGTTTCCTTTCCGATCGTTCTATTGCTGCTGTAGTAGACGGTCACTGTTCTTCCCTAAAACTATCAACAGTGGTGTTCCACAGGGTTCTGTCCTATCACCCACTCTCTTTCTATTATTCATCAATGATCTCCTAAATCTGACTCAATGCCCTATCCACTCCTATGCTGATGATACCACCCTGCATTATTCAACAGCGTTCAACAGACGCCCAACCCAACAACAATTAAATGACTCAAGGCGAGATGCTATAGGACGCCTAACTTCTGATCTTTCACTTGTTTCTGATTGGGGCAGAGAAAA
>NC_059275.1:13819533-13854533 GCF_017591435.1 Portunus trituberculatus
CCTCCTCCTCCTCCTTCCTTCGCCACCACAGAGACCGAGAAAAACAAGCCACACAGCGTTCCTCCGGGCCGCGCCATAAACAAGCTCATTATTACCGCCATAACAAGTCGGCTTTCCTTTAACAAGAAATCCGAGAGCAATAAATACGGAAATAAACAAAACACACGAAAAAAACAATGATCATAGACATTACATCATAAAAAAAAAAACAAGAAGAGTGCACGTTTTCTTTTCTATTTCGTTTTCTTTATACCGTATAGGGTAGAGGGTAAGGAGAAGGAGGAGGAGGAGGAGGAGGAGGAGGAGGAGGAGGAGGAGGAGGAGGAGGATAAGGAGTAGGAGGAGGATAAGGAAGAGGAGGGTAGAGGATAAGGAAGAGAAGGAGAAGGAGGAGGAGGAGGAGGAGGAGGAGGAGGAGGAGGAGGAGGAGGAGGAGGAGGAGGAGGAAGAGGAGGAAGAGGAGGAGGAGGAGGAAGAGAAGGAGGAGGAGGAAAACGCCTGGAGGGAAGAGGAGAGGACGCAGCAACAGACAGGACAAATTGCCAAGCTCAGGATACAAATAACTTTATGATACAACCTCAGGCTCTCTCTTCTCTCTCTCTCTCTCTCTCTCTCTCTCTCTCTCTCTCTCGCTGCCTGAAACTTGAGATGGAAGTGGCAATAAGTAGACACAACACAGGTATTTACAGGTAAGAGAGAGAGAGAGAGAGAGAGAGAGAGAGAGAGAGAGAGAGAGAGAGAGAGAGAGAGAGAGAGAGAGAGAGAGAGATTGATGGTCACTAAGACGACCTAATTATACCTCACTAGGATTGCCAGGAAATAGCTGGAGGAGGAGAAGGAGGAGGAGGAGGAGGAGGAGGAGGAGGAGGAGAAAGAAGAGGAAGATGTATGGTAAAAGTAGGCATTTATAGATAACAAGTGTTTTGGAGAGAAGAAGAAGAATGAGGAGGAAGAAAGAGGAGGAGGAGAGAGAGAAGGAGGAGGAGGAGGAGGAGGAGGAGGAGGATGAGGAGGAGGAGGAGGAGAAGGAGGAGGAAGATGAAGAAGAGAAGGAAGACGAAGAAGGAGGACGAAGAAGAAGAAAAAGAAGAAAACACGAAACTACTCACAAATAATAAAAAAAAACAACATGGAACTTTTAACGAGATAATCTTACCTAAATTCCATAATCATGTTAACATCTCTCTTGCTTACACGACAGCAGCAGCAGAGGAGGAGGAGGAGGAGGAGGAGGAGGAGGAGGAGGAGGAGGAGGAGGAGGAGGAGGAGGAGGAGGGAGACAAGATAAAGGAGAGTAATAGCGCCTTGAAGAAGAGCCAGGATGGATGTAAGAGTGTGTGTTTAGATGAGTTGGCGAGAGAGAGAGAGAGAGAGAGAGAGAGAGAGAGAGAGAGAGAGAGAGAGAGAGAGAGAGAGAGAGAGAGAGAGAGAGAGAGAGAGAGAGAGAGAGAGAGAGAGAGAGAGAGAGAGAGAGAGAGAGAGAGAGAGGGAGAGGTTGGCACGGGGATGAGAGGGCGAAGTGAAGAGTGACTGTGTGAAGGGATGACCTTGTGTGTGTGTGTGTGAGAGAGAGAGAGAGAGAGAGAGAGAGAGAGAGAGAGAGAGAGAGAGAGAGAGAGAGAGAGAGAGAGAGAGAGAGAGAGAGAGAGAGAGAGAGAGAGAGAAACACAGGAAAACTAAAAAAAACAAGAAAAAAGGAAAAAAAACAAGAAAACACCAACAAAACCGCACACACACACACACACACACACACACACACACACACACACACACACACACACACACACACACACACACCAAACTACCTACTATCAATCCAATCACTTTCCTTTTCCCAATGTCATGCAAAGTTGACCCGCGCCTGGCACACAAAGGGGCCACGCATCACAGCCTTCCATTGTCACTTTCCATCTGGCAGCGCATCGGGGCAGGGAGAGAGAGAGAGAGAGAGAGAGAGAGAGAGAGAGAGAGAGAGAGAGAGAGAGAGAGAGAGAGAGAGAGGAGGTGAAGTGAGAGGGCAAGGAGAGTAGAGAAAGACAGACCTTCTTTTTCTTCTTCTTCTTCTTCTTCTTCTTCTTCTTCTTCTTCTTCTTTTTCTTCTTCTTCTTCTTCTGCTTTTTCTTCTTCGTTTCCTTCATTTTCTTTCGTAATTTTCTTTTAGTGAGAGAATTGTGCTCTTCTATACTACGAGTTTCCTTCATTCGTCTTTTTCTCTTCTATCTTCCTCTGTATCTTCCATCCTTTGCAGTTCTATATCTATTTCTTTCCTCCATTTTACTCTCTACTCTCCATATTCCTTAGAGAGGCGTAGATTAAGAGAGGATTTGATAGAATTCTTTAAGCTGCATAGGGAATAGAACAAGGCTGACGTATGCAAAATTCCCAGAAACGCAATATTCAAGATAGAACAATTGATAATGTGTTTAATCTGGAAAAGTTCGTAGCTTCTTTAGTTTTCGTATGTGCTTAAGACTCCTTCAGTTGCTTTTATTCTCTTGCATCTTCTTCTGTGACACCCTATCTTCTTAGTTTTATCACAATTCCCTCTCTCTCTCTCTCTCTCTCTCTCTCTCTCTCTCTCTCTCTCTCTCTCTCTCTCTCTCTTTAAATCTTCCTCTCAATCTCTTTTCCTTCAAGCTTGAGCAACAGTGAAGACCCAGACACCCCAAAATATTCCTCCAGTTGCTTCTTTCCCTCCCAATCTATGCAGTGTTATCACTATACCCATCAATTCTGCCTCTCTGTTTCAATCTTCCTCTCGTTTTCTTTTCCCTGAAGCTAAAATATCATTGAGCACCGAGACACACCAGCACAGCAAGCCACACGCACTCCATCCTTCACCATCCGTCACACTCAAGTTCCCACGACGGTACAGTGGTGTTGGATGCAAACGGAGGGAGGTTCTGACGTAGGCGCGGTCATGCATGCTGGAAAATCCCTGGTAAAGACAATACAGTGGGCACGTCTTTCCTGTTGGTGGTGAAGGTTCTTGGATCTCGTCTCGTCTCGTCTCGTCTCGTCTCGTCTCGTCTCTTCTCGTCTCGTCTTGTCTGTCTTTTAGTTCTGAGCTGTGTTACCTTCTCTTTCTTAATCTCTCTTTACTAACTTTATCTCTCTCTCTCTCTCTCTCTCTTTGGCTGTGGTGTGTTCTTGGATTTCTGGTTTTTCGTCTTGATCTGTTTCCTTCTCTCTCTTTCTTTCTTTATTTTCTTTCTTTCGTATTCCTGTTCTGTTCATTTTCCATTTTCTCTCTGTCTCTTTCTTTTCTTATGTTTTTTTTTCTCTTTTTCATACATGTACAGTTGCGTTTTCTCTCTCTCTCTCTCTCTCTCTCTCTCTCTCTCTCTCTCTCTCTCTCTCTCTCTCTCTCTCTCTCTCTCCACTGTGTTTGCCATTACTCTCCGTTTTGTTGTAATTTTCTCCTCTCTTCAAGTTCAAATTTTAAAAACATTTGGCACTATTCTTTTCTTCCTTTCTTTTCCTCATGTAGTTACTGCGTTCACTTTCCAGTTCCCATGATGCAATTCTGCCGTCCTGGATCCAGTTTGCGTTCGGCTGGCGTACTTCCAGATTTCCAGGTGCCTTTCCCTCTTGTTGACCTTCCTTTCCAGTTTTCGTGACGCAACTTTGCAGCTCTTTATCTCAAATTTGCGTTTGTCTAGCGTTCTTGCAGACTCCCTGGTGTATATTTCTATCTTTTTCTTTTAATTCATTTTCGCTTTTTTCGTTTTTCTCTTTATTCTTAGCCTTTTCTTATTTTCATTTCATGTTTTCTTTTCCTTAATCTTTTTTCCCTCGTACTTTCTCTCCTTTTCTTGATTTTTTGCCCTTTCATCTTTCCTTACACTCAGTTTTTTTCCAGCTCTTTTCTCTTCACTTTTTTATTTTCCCGTCTCCTTTTTTTTCTTTCTTTCATATTTCTTGATCTTTTCCTATTTCTTCATCACCTTCCATGCCTTAAGTGAGGTTATATTAGGTTGGGTTCGAATGAGGAAAATAAAAAAAAAAGGAAGAAAACGCTTCAATATATATCTAAATCTGTGGACTATCGCTATCACGGGATTGGTTAGGTTAAGTTAGGTTAGGTTAAGTTACGTTAGGTTTGTTTTTATGTAGGAGGGGCAGCTGGTCAAGGGAAAAAAAAGGCCCACTGGGTTGCCACTTCCCTTAAAGGTTATAAGAGGCATCCAAAATTCAGGGACAAATGTTTAGGTTTGATTCTGGAAGGTAAACACACTTCTTTCCATTTCCATTTAGTTAAAAAGGGTTAGGTTAGGTTAGGCCAGATTCTGTTAGTTTGAGTTACGTGAATTGAGAAGAGGTTAGGTTAGATGAGGTTAAGTTAGGTTAGGGTAGGTTAAAAGTTTAGGTTCAATTCTGGATGGCAAACACAATACTTTCTATTCACATTTGGTTAGAACAGGTTAGCGTGAGATGAGAATAGGTTAGGTTAGATGAGGTTAGCTTGGGTAAGGTTAGGTTAGGGCAAGTTTGGTTAAGTGAGGTTCGAATGAGGAAGGCAAACACACTATATTCTATTCTTGGTTCTGGTCAGCATCACTTCTCGGGCATCGCATCCTCAGGAACCTTCATCTCGGAACCTGTTTACGGTCTCTGTGCTTTAAATGGAGATGAGTTACCCCCAGCGACGCCAATCTCCACTGTAATTACCGAGTAGCCTTACCCACTGCCTCCTCCTCCTCCTCCTCCACCCACTGCATCCTCATCTTCCTCCTCTTCCTCCTTCACGTCATCCCCATCTGCCCATCTCACTGCATCTTCCCAGCCGCTTCTCTCTCTCTTTCTCTCATCACACTCCCCTCATCTTGCATGCTCATCTCCCTCTCACCGTCATTTTCTTCTTCCACACTCTTCCCTTATCACAATCCTCTTTCTCACTCTCTTCTCCCTCTCTCACCATCCTCTTTCTTGCCACCTTCCTCCTTTAACAAAACTCTTTCGCACAACATTATTATCTCTCCTGCTGGTGAGGGAGAACGAAGGAGAAGGAAAAGAAGATAAAAGGGGAAAATAGAGAAGATGACGAATTAAAGAGAAGGGAAGGAATAATAATTGCATGGAAAAGAGAAGCATGAAGAGTGTTAAGAAATGTGAAGAACCACACACGAAGGATGTAAAATATTGCACCTTATTGAAAAAAAAACTACACTTATGAATTTTTACGAGTATTGACTGTAAGCTTTAAAAAAAATGTCTATTATAAAGAGGAATAGTGTTAAGAAATCCAAAGAACCACACACGAGGAATACAAAAAAATAAAAAATAAAACAGCACCTACTTATTAAAAAAAATGACATGTTAATTTTGACGACAAGTATTGACTGTACATGTTAACAAAAAAGAGAGACGCTTCTTATACATCCAGGGAGTGAAAGAGTGAAGGCATCGTACATCAAGAGTTAATTATCGAATCTTTCCACAGAACATTACCTTGTCGAGTAAATCGTTGCAATCTTTTAACTTGAAAGGCCAAGTGTGTGTGTGTGTGTGTGTGTGTGTGTGTGTGTGTGTGTGTGTGTGTGTGTGTGTGTGTGTGTGTGTGTGTGTGTGTGTGTGTAGGTGTGTGTGTTTTGTGTGTTACTTTTTCTATCAATAATGTGTGAATTATGATTGGCATTTTAACAGCATCTCCTCCTCCTCCTCCTCCTCCTCCTCCTCCTCCTCCTCCTCCTCCTCCTCCTCCTCCTCCTTCAATCAACAAAAGCACCCCACTCCCCCACTCACCCCACTACTCCCCAACCCTCCATTCTTCAACTCCCCATGCACTCACTCACTCATCTCTACCAACGAAGGTCATTCTCTCTCTCTCTCTCTCTCTCTCTCTCTCTCTCTCTCTCTCTCTCTCTCTCTCTTTCTCTCAATTTCCTTACACTTGCAACCATAAATTACCTCCTCTTTCCTCTCCTCTTGTCCTCCTCCTCCTCCTCCTCTTCCTCCTCCTCCTCCTCCTCCAGTCGAACCACTCCCATGAACCCTCCCTCACCCCTCTTCCCTTACCCAATATCCACCACTTCACTCCCCCACGTCTCCCTCACCAATGTTGCATTTTCCCCCACACTACCCCGCTCCATCTCCTCCTCTCCCTCCTCCTTCCTTCCTTCGTCATCACACCCACGCTCCGCCCCCGCCCCCCGCTAGCCGTGGGGGGCGTGGGGGCGGCATGCCAGTGAGGGCACCGCTCCGAGACACAGCAGTGGTCTTCAGAAGGGCATCTACTACTACTACTACTACTACTACTACTGGTACTACTTCTACGTTTCCACATCAGTTTAAGAGAAGCGGATGTGGAAAGTGAAGCCAGCCGGACACACACACACACACACACACACACATGGAGAAAGAGGAAGTGGAGGAGGAAAGGAGAGCAAAGACGAACGAAAAAGGCGATGGAATGTTTGAGAATTAAATAAAACACGAGATCATTACCTAACACGGAATTATCAAGAACAACTACGAGGAGAAGAATACAAATGGCTGTGTGAGTGTGCGCAGTACGACATTTTGAACACGTGACATGACCCTTGCAACGCTGCCAGATGTACGATGTTTCCGGTGCTGTACGGTATCACTGAGAATTTGGGTGTAATTGTGTGGTGTGTGTGCGTGAGTGTGAGCGTTGAACCTTCCCTCCAGCGTATGATTGGAGGAGAAAGAGGAGGGAAGGAGGGAGAGAGACGGAGTGCGAGGAGAGAATATCAGGAAAAGGAGAGAAGATAACAGGCGAATCTTAAAAGTGGTGAGCATAACAGGGAGAGGAAAAAGCTGGAGGAGGAGAGGAGGAGGAGGAGGAGGAGGAGGAGGAGGAGGAGGAGGAGGAGGAGGAGGAGGAGGAAAAGGAGAAGGAGGAGAAAAAGAAGAAGAAGAAGAAAGAAAAAGCAGGAGGAGGAGGAGGAGGAGGAGGAGGAGGAGGAGGAGGAGGAGGAGGAGGAGGAGGAGGAGGAGGAGGAGGAGAAGGAGAAGGAGAAGGAGAAGGAGAAGGAGAAGGAGAAGGAGAAGGAGGAGAAGGAGAAGGAGGAGGAGGAGGAGGAAGAGGAAACTAAACTCATGACATCAGAACTAAATTAACAGATTACACATTTAGACACCCACCCACCCAGCTGCACACACACACACACACACACACACACACACACACACACACACACACACACACACACACAATGAAAAAGAGGAAACACAAAAATAACACCAACAGTCTTCCTAAACCTGAATGGGACCCAAGATGACCTTAGATGACCTTTCCCTGGGTCGAGGAAGGATGCAGCGTGACTCCTCCCCGCACACCTCACTCTTCCTCTGAGCCCTCCAAGTCAAACCCCCGCTAAGTCCAAGACGGAGATGACGGCTTCGGTTTTGTTTACGTTTCTGGTTGAGGTGAGTGCGGTGGAAGAGAGGAGGGAGGGAAGGGAGTCTGCCAGGCCACTACGCAGGGGAAGGTGCAGCAGCCTGACCTGAGTGGAATATGCAAGGTGGGTACAGTGAACGATCTGCATCTCCCTTATTCTACTGACTTAAGAGGGATCAATTTAGCTTCTTTATGCTTCGTAGTGGTGAGAAATTGTTGATATGCGAGTAGAGGTCAACACAAATTCCTTATGTTTTTGTGTCATGGTGAAGAAAATGTTTGCTGATTTAGCGGTGAAGACCAAAATAATTTCCCCGTTTCGTTTCCTTATATTTCGTGGTAACCTACAGGGAACTTTTGCTGATTTAAGGATGAAGACCTATGCAACTTCCACACATTTCTTGCTAGCCTGCAGAAAACATTTGCTGACTGTCGTTGCCTTGACGCCGCGTGAAAGTACCCGTGACATTGGAGGCAGAAAGGACTGTTCATAAAGTCAGAAGCATAGCCAACAGGTAAAAATATGATGTGTTCTGTATAATCGTGACATTGGAGGATAAAGGGAACGCTTACAAATCAAGAAGCAAAGCCAACACATAAAATATGATGCTTCTTGTATAGTCGTGACAGCAGAAGCAAAACCACCACTTACAAATAAAAAGAGAAAAAAAAAAAAACTTACAGTACGTTATGACCTTCGAATAGTCGTGACACTGAATACTAAAGGACCGCTCAATAAAGAAACAAACCTGTCAACAAGCAAAACATATGATGCATTTTATATCACTCCAATCACTCCTGACAACAATGAAACTCTCTAAACGAATGAGGCAGTCGATTCCGCTTTCAGGGACTCGGGTGGGCTGGCGCGAGGCCGTGGACCCTCCTGCGGGTGGACGAACCGAACAGTGCTGCAGGCGACGCGGCTCACCGGTACTCGAGTCCCTCCTGGCGTCCACCCTCGCACCTGCCATTAGAAGCGCCAACAGTAAACGCTCGGGCCAGAAGGCGAGACGCCACAGCAGACACTCAGGAACAACGTTGACTTTCTGTTACCGTTTTATTCTTTACTTTATAAAGGCTGAGAGATTGATGGCGTGGTGGTGGTGAAAAGAAAGTTACTGGTGATGTTACTTGTGCCTCGATGCTCAGTGATGGTGGTGGTGGTGGTGATGCAGGACGACACACCGCCGCCATCACACCGCCGCCAGGTATTGCTAATGAGTCTATGCACGCCTCGTGGTCACCTGATGTGCTTGGTGAGGTGAATCACTGTGGTTCTTCAGCCTCTGTGTGTGTGTGTGTGTGTGTGTGTGTGTGTGTGTGTGTGTGTGTGTGTGGCACATCTGAGCTTTCTTGTGGAAGAGAACGCCATTATTCCTATTCCATTGTGTCTCTTCACCTTATTCTTATCTTTTCTTTTCATTCTCTTCCTCCCTTCCCCTCACCTCACCTCCCACTCTGGCTCGACATTGTTTAGTAATGGCGTGCGAGTGTAGCCACCCACACACACACACACACACACACACACACACACACACACACACACACACGCACACACACACAGAGACAAGGCATACCCCATACAAGGCCGGACAAGTTCCCTGCCTGTATAGCACCAACATGTGGGAAGAAGGAGTTGAAGAAAAAAAGTCTGACGTAGGCGCCGAACAATGCTTCACTTCACTAAACCTCCTGGTGACGAAATTTCCAACAATGCTTCCCACAGGAGAGTCTCGGTAAAGGAACCTCAAGCTCTGTGTACTGGTGAGGGTTATTTGGGTGGTGTTCCTTTGAGTGACATAATGTAAGCTTGATAAAATAGTCGAGTGAATGATGAGCTTTGAGAAGAGACTATCAAGCTTAACGTCTTCAGTACCATGACACATTTTCATATTCTGCTTACTATTTGGTGATTTGGGGATTAAAATAGTGAAGCCTGTGACCATAAAACTTCTGACCTCCAAAGACTCTTCCTAATGTCAATAAAATCGTCTAATTGTACACAAAACTTAAGGTAAAAAAATGCGTCCCAATACTGAGGGGATTAATATAATACTTTCGCGTAAGTTGAGTGTCGAGAGTTGACAAACATAACATGAACTTAATACAATAGTCGGGTATGTATTTAGAGCATAATTACAAAAGAAAATTGAGAGTACAAGGAGTGATCGAGTGGAAATATTTTAAGTGCCTGTAATTTTTTTGTTCCGCTTCAAGTACTTTCGATGTTTAAAATACACAACTGACAAAAATTCTTAAGCTTTGTAAATGTCTGGTACAAGTTTAGAATATGAGTTCCAAAGACAGCTGGAAGGAAAAACAGTGGTCGAGAAGAAATATTTTAGTACCTCCAGTTTCGAGCTACGCATGAAAAGTAATATTTGTCATACGGAATTAACATGGATTCTTAATGATACGTATAAAAAGAGGGATTGAGTAGAAGTATTTTAGTACATACATTTTTTTTTGTTCGGTTAAAAGTATTTCCGATCAACATGAATCAAATAACCAGTGTCACACCATCTTCAGCAAGGAGAAGTGTAATAAGACTATTTAGAAAGCTACACTTAAATGACACGAGGAGAAAGCGTATTAAGAGACTCATTTACCACCACATGTCTCTCCCTCACCACTTCAGAAACAATGAAATGAGAACCTGAGGACTTAAACCCTTACAATTAAACACGCATTTCCTTAAAAAAAGAAGCAAAAAGTACAATTATACACCACATTCCCTAAAAAAGAAGCAAAAATTACCATGCTCCACCCACCCACACCCACCCACACACCCGCACACACACACACAAGAACGAATAAACCAAATAAATGAATAATAAATAAGACCACATAGATTAATAAAAAAAAATGATAAAACAAATGAACAAATAAGACACTTCTTCAGTAACTCCTGTGGGTGAACGTTCCCTGGAGACTGAAAGGAAAAGAAAAGGCCGTGATATCACAAAGCTGAGTGCGTGTTCCTGGCGAGCGGCGTAATGGCTACTGACGGGGGAGGTATTACTGTCATCAACAATAATTCCCTTAACCACTGCAACCCACAAAACCACCAATCATTTCCTTCAGTGGGTCAGTGTGTCTTGCCTCGCACACTGACACCTGATGAATCCACCCCCAACACACACAATCACCGAAACCACCTCCTTCTCCTCCTCCACTTCCTCCAGCACCCTCTTCCTCTCTCCTCCACCCAAGAGAGAAAGAGAGAAAGAAAGAGAACAGCCCGACATTATATACATCCTTTCTCTCCCCAGCTGCCCCCCTCTCTCTCTCTCTCTCTCTCTCTCTCTCTCTCTCTCTCTCTCTCCCTGTCTGGTTCCCACGCTCTAAGGACCTTCTTTTCAGTGTCGTGGCGGAACTTACCAGGTCGAAAAGAGAGAGAGAGAGAGAGAGAGAGAGAGAGAGAGAGAGAGAGAGAGAGAGAATAATCGATGGGAACCCAATCACTGTTACATTTAAAAAGAACAATGAAAAGACTACACCTGTTCCCCTTTCACTCAGGTAAACTCTCTCTTCCCATGTGATGCTTCCCACAGGTGATCCTATACGCACCCCCCCCACCGATGTCTCCCAAATGCTCTCATACCTTCTACATTCCCACAGGTGACATTCCTTTCCCTACGTGCCCAGGTAACGCTAAAATAAGCTACCTCTAAACATATGTAAATTTCTTCAAGTGTTAGTAATAGTAGTAGTAGTAGAAATAGTTGTTGTTGTTGTTGTTGTTGTTGTTGTTGTTGTGGTGGTGGTGGTGGTGGTGGTGGTAGTATACTGACAAAATGTGTTTAGAAATATAGACATTTTTTTTCCATACAAGGTAATAATGTTTAGTAATCATCAATAAACATCACAAGGTGGGTCATGACACACCAGCTTTCCATCACACCTACTTTTACTTATGCTTCGTTATGCTCTCCTTTCCAGCATATTTATATTAGTCACTTCTTGCCCTCCAGCTTAACTTTCTAGCTTAATAGTGCTAAGAGTTACACCTTTCACCCCCATCCCCCATCCCCCGTCTCTCTCTCTCTCTCTCTCTCTCTCTCTCTCTCTCTCTCTCTCAGCCATCGCAAATTCCCCTCCTATTTCCACACTCTTTCACTCTTCCACATCCAACGATTTAATCCAAGGTAACCTAACCTAACCTAACTTAACCTAACCTAACTTAATCTAACTAAATCCTAAATCCAACCTAACCTAACCTAACCTAAGCTAAGCTAAACTCAGACTAACACCAAACACATTTCCATCTCCACTCCCTTAACTCAATTCTCACATTCTTCCACCACTGTAACCTCACTCCACTTCTACTACTCCACAGATACACAACATCGTCTCTTCCCCTCCCCCCGAACACCATGTCCCTCAGCAAGGTACAGGGCACATTTACCCTCCGCTGGCTGATGAACCTCCAAACAGCGAGTAAAGAGCGTGACGAGGGCAGAGTCAACACAACCTGCGCGCGCATCCATTTTTCTCCTTTATAAATCGACTCCTTAATTACTCAAAAAATCCTGCAGCAAACACGCTTCACTTTGGGACCTGAATGGCGGGGACGGTAAGCGATGATAAGAGAGTCGTTTATAAAAGATAATCTCCCTTGATCTCCCTTAACTCCTTCAGTACTGGGACGCTTTTTTTACCCTGAGATTTGAGTACGATTAGACGATTTTATTTACATTAGGAAGGGTCTATGGAGCTCAGAGGATTAATGGCAAGAATCTTCACTGTTTCAATCCCATACATAAGTCCGCGAAGCTGTATAAAGTCGCCAAATAATAAGTAAAATGAATATGGAAACGCGTCATGGTACTGAAGGGGTTAAAGACTTGGTAGAAGAAAGGAGAAGCAGGGGGGAGCAGGGGAAGCTGGCAAGGGACGAGAAGACAAACACATTTAGCTAATGGAATATAAAGGACCGATACTTTCCTGCCTGGAGGTCGTGAACTCACCTGGGAGAAAAGGAATGTACGTTTCTATTTGTGTGTTACGTGCTAAGCCTTTGATAATGACAACACTTTCTTTGTCCGAGCAGCCATAGAGGGTTTTAACGAGCGATAATGAAACTACGCGTCGCCATTAAAGACTATAACCACCTGACCTTAAATACCGTACGAGTTAGCCTTATGATATTTATTTTAGTGAGAGGGAAGTTGTTAAGATATGTCCTTCAGTATTCAGTGATTTTTTTCTCTTTTTTTGGTAATAGACGCTTCAGTGGGCCTCTCTCTCTCTCTCTCTCTCTCTCTCTCTCTCTCTCTCTCTCTCTCTCTCTCTCTCTCTCTCTCTCTCATAAATCCATTTACAACTTGATTTTTTCCCTCTCGTCTCTCTCTCTCTCTCTCTCTCTCTCTCTCTCTCTCTCTCTCTCTCTCTCTCTCTCCATATTTCTTGCTCTTAAAGTAAAAAAAAGTCTAGACAGTTTTAATGGGATTATCTCTGAGATCAGTGCACACTTTTAATGGATTTCCCTACACACTTGATGGCCGATGTCTGAAGCTACACTGCACTTGGAAGGGATTACAGTGCAGCTTTAGTGACCAATAAACTCATCTAAGAGCCACACTTCCGCTTTAATGGGCTTCAAGTGTTATAAAACTTACATGGAAACTTATCTTTATTTCAGGACCAAGGTATATGTAGTTGGCAGACACACATAATTTGGGGATCACAGAGCAATAAATAATGAGGTTACGAGGCTCCAATGATCAGATGCACAGTATAAACAAAGACTCCCATTATCTTTATCAGTCTTTCAGCTTCACTTCTATTACAATACACACCAACGAAACTTCCCGTGACTCCATGACGGGAAGACAAGACGCTGACTTAACTCAATTTCTCTATTCATTTCTAATTATTTTGATAGGAGAGAAGAAAATTAGCAGAGTCTTTCTTCACGACCTTGTTTTTTTGTACCTGGGTCATCTTTTATAGTAAATACGAACAACAACAACAACAAAACTAAACTCATAAACACATACAGAAGAGAAGCACATATAGATAGAGACCACAGGTAGATACATATAGATACAGGTAAGTATATTCAACCACGTATAGACTACCAAACATCTCGCCTATGTAACTCTCCCTCAGGTAAAAACAGGTGTACGTGGGTGTATGGGAAAACAGGTGTAATCAGTGGCTACAGGTGAGGCTGGGCCAGGTGAGACAGAGAGAACGAGAAAGAGAAAACGATGAGGAGGCTGACGACCTGAAGCTGCAATTACTCCTGACAAGATTATGTGCGTAAGCCTTAGAAGGGAAGAGAGAGAGGCTGAGTAAGGAAGAGGAGAGGAAGGGCCGGCAGGCAAGGGAGATAAAGGGGAAGAAAGGAGGGTATTAGGGCTTGGTGTGGGGCAAGGTGAGGGGAGGGTGAGGGGATATGGGGGTATGAGAGGAGAAAGGAGGGTATTAGGGTGAGGGTGATGGAGGTGAGGGCGCGGTGATGAGAGGGAATGGGAGGACCGCCGCGTGATATGTGAAGATTGAAGATAAGGGAGAGAGAGAGAGAGAGAGAGAGAGAGAGAGAGAGAGAGAGAGAGAGAGAGAGAGAGAGAGAGAGAGAGAGAGAGAGAGAGAGAGAGAGAGAGAGAGAGAGAGAGAGAGAGAGAGAGAGAGAGAGTCATATAAAAGGCTAAAGAGTGAAGGAGAAAAAATAAAGCAAAAACATAAGATGAATAAAGCAAAGAATAGATAAAAAAAATTAAAGAAATAGAAGGAAAATAAAAAGAAAGGAGAACAAAACAAAAACGTAACACAGTGAGGAAAGAGAGAAAAGCAGAGGAAAAGATGGAGGGAAGTGAAAAAAAAATAAAACTGACATTGTTGGTGACGGTTGGGGAGGCAGGAAGAAAAGAACATGACTTGCGCAATGCTATGTTCAATTATTTCATTTGTTCAGTGTAGCAGTGGCGCCTCCTCCTCCTCCTTCTTCTCCTCTTCCTCCTCCTCCTCTTCTTCCTCCTCTTCTTCCTCAAAGCCATCATCATCATCAGCTTCATGTAAACAAACAGGGAGATGATGAGGGAATGGACAGTGTGCTCACTCACCCATTACCCATTCATTACCTGGACCTCACACACTCACTCTCTCTCTCTCTCTCTCTCTCTCTCTCTCTCTCTCTCTCTCTCATCTACTTTTTCTTCTTCTCGTCTCTTTAATCTTTATAATGATTTTTTTTTACTTTATTTTTGTTCCAGTTCTCATTTATTCACTTCTTTATTTTTCTCGTTCATTTTTTCACTCTTTTTCGGCTTAACATGGAAGGATTTACTCATATTTTCCTTGTCAGTCATTCATTCGTTCTCATTTTTCTTTCATTTCTACACATTCTCTCTAAATTATTCACTCACTAACTCTTTCACACACACACACACACACACACACACACACACACACACAGTAAAGTTAACGGACATGTGCGCGTGTGCATGACTGCGTGTGCGTGCGCGCGTGCGTGTGTGTGCATCAGTCTTAAGAAAAGAGAAGTAAGCACACAAACTTCCCCACGTCTCCTCTTAATGATGGGAAACAAGAGAAGAAGAAGGAGGGAAAAAAAGACGATGTGGGAGAGGAGGAGGAAAAATTGAGGGTGCGAGTGGGAAAAAGGGAGGAAAGAGAAGAAAAAGGAAGGGAAAACGGAGAGAAAGAAGGAAAAAAAAGGGTAATGAAGGCACACGGTTAAAGTAGGAGGTGGAATCAAGGAGAGGCTCGCACACCTGAGCAAAAAGGTAAATAACACTGTCTTGGCCCAGAGTTACCTGGCGGGAAAAGACTTATTCCCACGGAGGTGACACTGTGGAACTCTCTCTCTCTCTCTCTCTCTCTCTCTCTCTCTCTCTCTCTCCAGTAGATGACGATAATGATGACGATGACTTTTTTTTTATCATTCTTTCTTAATTTCTCTTCAGTTTTCCCTAATTATTTTCACCCCCTACGCATTAATTAATTATCTTGTAGGTCTCTCTCTCTCTCTCTCTCTCTCTCTCTCTCTCTCTCTCTCTCCGCCTACGTTGATCAATTACTTATATTTATTTTCCCTTTGTCTTAATTATTCACTGTCCGCCTCCTTCCCTTTCTTCTTTCACCTTCATGCATATATAGTTGCGTGTGTGTGTGTGTGTGTGTGTGTGTGTGTGTGTGTGTGTGTGTGTGTGTGTGTGTGTGTGTGTGTGTGTGTGTGTGTGTGTGTAGTATATGGTGCGAGGTATACAGAGGATGTTACAAAAGCGGAGGAGGAAGGAGGAGGAGGAGGAGGAGGAGGAGGAGGAGGAGGAGGAGGAGGAGGAGGAGGAGGAGGAGGAGGAGGTAACAAAGAGAGCAAAGACTGGACGCTACTGTCAGTTCTGAAGGGACGAGGCGGGAAGAAAGGAGGAGGAGGAGGAGGAGGAGGAGGAGGAGGAGGAGGAGGAGGAGGAGGAGGAGGAGGAGGAGCAAGAAGGTTATTCAAATCCTGTCGGAAAACATGTGTGTGTGTGTGTGTGTGTGTGTGTGTGTGTGTGTGTGTGTGTGTGTGTGTGTGTGTGTGTGTGTGTGTGTGTGTGTGAAATGTGTTTGTTTTTCGGTCATTTTAATCCCCTCCTCACGTGTTTAGCGGTTTATCCAGCACATTATACCATTTGTCTGTTGATTTCGCTAATGTTTGTAAGCGATTCTTAATACCCTTCCTTCCCTCTCCATTTTTTTTGTCGAGTAAATTCTAAACACATTATTTATTTGGTATAATGATACGTTTGTATTCATATTAATCTTACAATATCCTTCAATATGTGTCTGTCTATCTGTCTATCTTTTACTATCAAAATATTTATCTATCTGTCTGTCTATCTGCTCTATTTATGAACCACTAACTTATTTATTTACCTGTCTACATCTGTCTATTCATTCATCAAAATATTTCTGTCTACATCTGTCTATTTAGTCGAATCTTCAACCGTTTCTGCCTACCTGTCTGTCTGTCTCTCTGTCTGTCTATCCACCTCTACGTGATATCTACTTAGCTGTCGTGGTGTGTCTGTCTTTCTTTTCTTATCTGTTTGCTGCCTGTCTGCTTATTAGCCTTTCTGATTTTCATGTCTGTTTCTTAAGTTCTCTAATTATTTGCCTAACTTTTCTGTTTTGCCTGTCTATCAGTTTTTCGCTTGTTTACTTGGTTGTCTGTCTCTCTGTTTGACTGTCTATATATTTGAGCATCTCTTTCTCCTGTCTATCTGTCTCAGCTGTCTGTCTAAATATGCACCAGGGAAACTGATTTCTGCCTACCTGTCTATTTCTTTCTGTTTGTCATGTCTCATCTCTTATATATCCATCTACTTATCTATCCATCTACTTTACTATCTATTTATATTTTACCTTCCTATTTACCTGTTCATTCGTTAATCTTCGCCTATCAATCTATAAATCTTTCCAATGTCATTTGTATACTTTCCTGTCAATATATCGAGTGTATTTGAATATATCCATCTAATTTTCCAATCTACCTGTCTATCTACCATTTCATCTCTGCCTACCTAAACCTCATTCTGCTAATTTTTCCACACGTCTGTCAACTAAATATCCTCTTGTCATGTATATTTTCCCGTCTACGTTTCAAAATACCTGTCCATTTTTTCGTCTTTCTGTCAGTCTATACCTCACTCTTATTTCCATCTACCTATTAAATAACCTTCTGTCAAGCTACTTACTGTCTACGTGCCTGTTGATCTGTCAGTCTCAAGGGCAGACGGACACAAACAAGGTCTCTTCAATGTCCACGGCATTTCACGCACTGAATGACTAACATATCAAGGACCGCGGAACAAAGGGAAGGCTTGGGGTCCTCTTGTTACCTGTATTAGCCCACTTACCTGGCATGCGAGGGGGAAGGAGGAGGAGGAGGAGGAGGAGGAGGAGGAGGAGGAGGAGGAGGAGGAGGAGGAGGAATATATATGAAGGAGAAGAGTTGGTATAGAAGGAGTAAAATGAGTAGGAGGAAGAGTGGAAGAGGAGAGAGAAAGAGAACGGATTGAAAAGGAGGAGGAGAAGGAGGAGGAGGTTCCATGTACAAATAAGACGTGACAACAGACAAAGGGTGTTCCTCTCTATCTCTCTCTCTCTCTCTCCACACACACACACACACACACACACACACACATTCCGCCCTCCATCAAGTACAAACATTCGCTCTTAAGAAACCTACACACACACACACACTCTCTCTCTCTCTCTCTCTCTCTCTCTCTCTCTCTCTCTCTCTCTCTTTCTCTCCATCTACCCAGACATCTTTCCCTAACCAACTTCTCAACTTCACACCTACTTACCTCCTCCCTGCTCCTCCTCGTCCTTCTCCTCCCCTTTCTTCTCCCTCCCTTCGTATTCTCCTCACATCCTCTTCCGCAAACCTCCAACCCTCCTCTCCTCTCCATTCTCCCTCCCTCTCACTCTTCCTCTTTCTCTCTGTCTCTTCCTCTCTTCTCTGAACCCATCAAATGTCTCGGTAAACAAACTCTTCCTAGTGAGAGAGCAGACCACGTGCTGGGAAGAGGAAAGGAGGGAGAGGAAGAGGGAGAGAGGGAGAGGGAGAGGGAGAGGGAGAGAAGAAGAAAGGGAAAAGATAAAGGGATCAACTGGCGGTAGAAATAGTCAAACTGAATAAAGGAAAGGAGATAAGAAAAGGAAGAGAAAAAAAGAAGAGGAATGTGGGAGTCTGGAGGTGGCAGAGGAAGTGGAGGAGGAGGAGGAGGAGGAGGAGGAGGAGGAGGAGGAGGAGATGGAGGATCATTGAATTTAAGAGGTAGAAAATAAGGCTATTGAAAACTTAGGATGAACGGGAGAGGGAGATATTTTGAGAACATGGAGGAGGAGGAGGAGGAGGAGGAGGAGGAGGAGGAGGAGGAGGAGGAGGAGGAGGAGGAGGAGGAGGAGATGAGAGATGAGTAATAATTTGTGAGAACATTTAGTGATGATTCATGTAGAGAACCGTAACAAGAGTAATACCGAAGACGTCGTATGTGTGTGTGTGTGTGTGTGTGTGTGTGTGTGTGTGTGTGTGTGTGTGTGTGTGTGTGTGTGTGTGTGTGTGTACGCCTCACGCACATGTTCTCCCACAGTATGATTGCTTCTTCCGTTATCAAACGTCTCTCACATTCGTACACACACACACACACACACACACACACACACACACACACACACACACACACACACACACACACACACACACACATGAAAACAGGAACAGATTGAAAGCACTAGATCTTTGACACACGCACGCACACAGACGCACACACACACACACACACACACACACACACACACACACACACACACACACACACACACACACACACACACACAACGGCGCTGGCAAACACTCACGTTAACTGAAGCGTGTGTGTTCATGTCTGAGTGTGGATGCTACACACACACACACACACACACACACACACACACACACACACAGCCGGAAGGGGAAGTCGCCAACCAGGGAACTGCAGTGGGTGATTGTTTGGAGGAGGAGGAGGAGGAGGAGGAGGAGGAGGAGGAGGAGGAGGAGGAGGAGGAGGAGGAGGAGGAGGAGGAGGAGGAGGGGGAAGAGGAAAGAGGGAGTTGGAAAAAGGTTAGGATGTTCAGAATGCTTAACCAACCCTCTCTCTCTCTCTCTCTCTCTCTCTCTCTCTCTCTCTCTCTCTCTGTGTGTGTGTGTGTGTGTGTGTGTGTGTGTGTGTGTGTGTGTGTGTGTGTGTGTGTGTGTGTGCACAATTTAAACGCACACGGAATGGAGGAAGGGCAACAACTATTTACACACGTCCATAAAACTAGGGTGTGTGTGTGTGTGTGTGTGTGTGTGTGTGTGTGTGTTATAAAAGGCGCACACACAAGCGCGCGCACACACCCACAAGCCTCACTCAATACCATCCCCACCACCACCACCACCACCACCACCCTTTCCTCCCTATTTATCTCCCTTCTATCTCTCTTCTCCTTTATCATCCTCTTTTTCTCTCACTATATCCTTCCTATTATGGTTATCTCTCGTTCTACCTCTACCCTCTTTTATCTACTTCTCCTTTCGTTCTCTTCTCTTCTATTTTCCTTTTCTTCCTCTTATTTGGTTGAATGAAATAAAATAATACAAGGAAGAACACATTGCAGCTTATTTCGTGACCTTTACGTGATTTCCTTCTCGTATTTTCTCTCCTTCACTCCTTTCATTTTTTCTCACCTTTCTCTCGACTTCTACATCTCATATTTCTTTCTCTACTATTTTTCACTTTCCGTTTTTCTATTTTCTGGTCTCCTTACTTCTTTATTTATTTTTTTTTTAGATAAGAAGTGGTTTTCTTATAGCGCTAAAAATCTTCATTCAGTTGATTTTTTTTGCTTTGTCTCACGTTCTTCTTTCATATAATTTCAATCCCTTACTATTTTTCACTCTCCACTTCCTTTCCTTCCAACTCCTCTTCTCTTTATTTTCCCCAGACACAAAATCTTTCCTTCTTGTAGTTCTAAAATCTTCAGTCAATCAGTTTTCTTCAATTTCTTGGTACTCTTCACTCTGCGTTTTCTTTCTGTCCATCTTTCTACTCTCCAAATCACATTAATTTTTGTATCGCTAAAAGTTTCACTCGATCAGTTTTCCTATCTCAGTCCCTCTCTTCTTCTCACACTCCATTTTATCCTCAATCCCTCACTACTTTTTTACTCTATATTTTCTTTCTCTCCATCTCATTACTGTCCAAATAACATCAATTCTCGTACCGCTAAAATAATCTATCAGTCAGTCCTATAGCAATCCCTCATTACTTCTTAGTTTCCATTTTCTTTTCCCTCCAGTCTCCTTACTCTCCATTTTCAGCAGACGCCAACTGACCTCTTTCTACGACCACTAATATGTCCAACCAACCAATTTTCTCTCAAGTACTTACACTGTCCGCTGAGTTGACCTTGGCACCGTTGAGCAGAAGGCTGGCGACCGCGTTGGCTTGGCGGCGCGAGCAAGCCCAGTGCAGGGGTGTTCTTCCGCACTGCAGGGGGCACGGCAGGGCAGGCAGAAGGATGCAGGGGGCGTGTATTGACGGAGGTGTGTATAAATGGCGTGACGGGAGGAGGTGTACGTGTAGTGAATGAATCAGTAGAGGTTGGGAGACAAGAATAAAGGAAGTCAAAAGGAAAGGAATGATATGATAAAAGTATGTAAATAAAGAAAAAAAACATATATAAGGAACAAAGGATAGGAAATGAGATTAATAAAGGGGAGAGCAGAGATAAGCGATAAAATGAGAAGAGAAAAGCGAAAGAAGGAAAAGGAAATTATAAAATGTTAAGATTAAAGAATAGGAAAAGAGGTAGAGAAAGGAAGAGTGGAGGGAACGAAAGGAGGAGAAGGCGTGGAGGAAGATTAAAGAAGGGGAGAGGGAGAGTAAAAAGAGGAGAGAGATGAGTACGAGGAGGAGAAAAAGGGGAGAGGCGGGGAGTGGGAGAGAAAGAGGTTTTATGAAGAGGAGGAGGAGGAGGAGGAAGAGGAGGAGGAGGAGGAGGAGGAGGAGGAGGAGGAGGAGGAGGAGGAGGAGGAGGAGGAAGAGGAGGAGAGAGTGTGAAAAAAAACCCAAGAAAAAATCAAGAAAGAAAGATAAATTCAGATAGACAGACAGACAAATAGACAGATAAACAGATGAATAGTAATATAAATATGAGAGAGAGAGAGAGAGAGAGAGAGAGAGAGAGAGAGAGAGAGAGAGAGAGAGAGAGAGAGAGAGAGAGAGAGAGAGAGAGAGAGAGAGAGAGAGTAAACATAAAAGGACAAAAAGTAACGAAGAGAAAAGAAAAAGGAAACGAAAGGAAAATAGAGCAGAAGAACAGAATGATTGAAGAATGAAAGAAGAAAGAAGAGGAGGAGGAGGAGGAGGAGGAGGAGGAGGAGGAGGAGGAGGAGGAGGAGGAGCAGGAGGATAAGATAATTACAGAGAAACACAGGATGAGAGGTCAAGCAAGCATAACGGAACAAAGATAGATAGATATATAGATAGAGAGAGATAGATAGATAGATAGATAAAGATAGATAGATAGATAGATAGATAGATAGATAGATAGATAGATAGATAGAGAGAGAGAGAGAGAGAGAGAGAGAGAGAGAGAGAGAGAGAGAGAGGAAGCAGGTGATGAAGAGAATGACGAGGGAGGGATGGGGAGGAGAATGTCGCCAGGTGAGGATAGAAAAGAGGGAAAGAGGGAAAGAGGAGGAGGAGAAGGAGGAGGAAAGAGGTAATAGATAAAGATTAGACAGAGCAAATAAAAGAAGAAGAGAAAATAAAACAATAAATAAAAAACAGAAAAGAAGGATAATATGGAAGAGGAAAGAATAAGAGAGGGAGTGGAGGAGGCAGGGAGGAGAGAGAGAGAGAGAGAGAGAGAGAGAGAGAGAGAGAGAGAGAGAGAGAGAGAGAGAGAGAGAGAGAGAGAGAGAGAGAGAGAGAGAGAGAGAGAGAGAGAGAGAGAGAGAGAGAGAGAGAGAGAGAGAGAGAGAGAGAGAGAGAGAGAGAGAAGTAAAAAGGGCAATGAGGGAGGAAAAGGGAGGGAAATAGGGAGGGAAAAATGTCAGTAATGGAAGGGTGGAGTGACCAAAGGGGAGAGGGGCAGGTGTGTGTGTGTGTGTGTGTGTGTGTGTGTGTGTGTGTGTGTGTGTGTGTGTGTGTGTGTGTGTGTGTGTGTGTGTGTGTGCGGAGATGCGCCGACGATGATGGTGATGGCAACGACGACGACGATGATGACGATGATGACAACAAACCACCACGATGACAGAAGAGGGGGAATACAGGGAAAGAAAACAAGAAAAAACCACATGAGCAAACAATGAAACAATAACACAGTCGCAAAAAAACACAAACAAAACAACAAACAATAATCAAAGTACAACATCCAAACATATTGAAAATTATGACGAAAAAAACATTTATTTGTGATATTGAGAGAGAGAGAGAGAGAGAGAGAGAGAGAGAGAGAGAGAGAGAGAGAGAGAGAGAGAGAGAGCGGAAGGTGACGTCAGAGAGGAAGCCACACAGTACAGAACCCAAAATGTTAACAGGAAGAGGAAGGGAGGAAGGGAGGGACATATGGTCGAGAGAGAGAGAGAGAGAGAGAGAGAGAGAGAGAGAGAGAGAGAGAGAGAGAGAGAGAGAGAGTACAAACAGGTATAAAGGACAGACAAACATGCAGATGAAAGAAAAATAGACGAACAAAAGCTAAGAAAGAAAATAAGAAAAAAAAGCAAACAAACTGAAACAAAAAAAAAAAGACTCATGCAAAAACACGAAACAAAAAGACTCATGCAAGAAGAACGAAACAAAAAGAGAAAAAAAATAGAGAGAACCGTAAAACAAAGAAGAAAAAAAAAGAAATAAATATAAACAAAACAATAAAATAGAGACAAATAAACAAACAGGTAAACAACTACTAAGAAAGACAAGGCACAGATTCTCACACTGACAGCCTGACACGTACATAGGATGACTGACAGGCAAACAAACAAAGAACAGACAGACAGACAGACATGCGGCATAAAGACGAGAGACAAGGGCGGGCACAGAAAAAAAATCTAAAGGATAAGAGAGAAAAAAAATAGAATAAATATAAGAGATAGGCAAATGCAGAGTGGCAGAGATAAGTAGAGAGAGAGAGAGAGAGAGAGAGAGAGAGAGAGAGAGAGAGAGAGAGAGAGAGAGAGAGAGAGAGAGAGAGAGAGAGAGAGAGAGAGAGAGAGAGAGAGAGAGAGAGAGAGAGAGAGAGTGCATCAAATAAAAAATATCTTATCTCACTCTAGAACCCTCAAAGAGAACATTACACAAAATCATCCAAAAATATAATTAAGAAGTACAAAAGTTTCCGACTCAAGAATAATCAACTTTCAAAATCAAGTGTTTACGAAAAAAAAAATACGAAAAATGTAGTAATGAATCATGACAGTGAAGGAAAACAATAACAATATAACAGTAAATATGAGAGAGATGAAATAGCATAACACTGATCAAATTCGCAATGTTCCTCCAGCTTGTGTGTTTGCTGTGTGTCAGTTAAGGCAACACCAGGTGAGTGTGCAGGTGATTCTCATGCCTGTGTGTTGCGATCCATATAAGGCAGCTCTCATTATACCTCTCATTATTAGCATTATTATTATCATTATTATTATTATTATTATTATTATTATTATTATTATTATTTACATTGTTGTTCTTGCTACTACTAGAAATATTCTTCTGATTCTACTCTTATTACCACTATTTCTACCTCTACTACTACTACTACTACTACTATTACTACTACTACTACTACTACTTCTACTACCACCACCACCACCCTTACCACCAGCACCATCATCATCATCATCACTACACAGCCACAAATTATTACGAGCAATCTAAAGGTCAGGCCAAAACACACACACACACACACACACACACACACACACACACACACACACACCGACCTCAAAAATACATCCTTCTTTGTATCTTATTTTCCTAGGGTCAAGAAAACACGAGGTAAGATTGCAATAAAGAGTGACGACGAGAAAAGTCTATGTAATGCGCGGGACAACACACTTGTTTAGGAAAGAAAGTTACCACGTAGGAAGCAAAATAAAGAAAAAAATAAATAAAAAGTGAGAGAGAAAGAGAATAAGAACAGGAAGCAAAGGGTGCAACTAACGCGCACACGCACACGCACACACACACACACACACACACACACACACACACACACACACACACACACACACACACACACACACACAGGAAGCATACACATATATTAGTTTGCTGCATAATTTAGCTCACGAACACCTGTTTTTTTCCGTACACACACACACACACACACACACACACACACACACACACACACACACACACACACACACACACACACACACACACACACACACACACACACACACACACACACACACACACACACACACACACACACACACACACACACACACACCTTAGTAACCAGTAATGTAAATATAAGATAAGCATGCAAAGAAATAAAAAGACATGCACAAACTAATAAGACAGCCGTGCATACAACCAGGCAGACAGTAACACCAACAGACACACACACACAGACATGCGGAGAAACGATCAATACGTGGTGTTTATCATAGACACATGCACGGCAGACAGACTAACCTAAAAACTGGTGCAGTAAGTAATGAGGCAGACAGTGATGGAAACACACATGCAGACAGATAGACAAACAGACTGGTGACCTGGTAAATGCAACAGATGAAAAAAAACAAATAAATAAATAACTATACAGAATTATATCTAAGTATGTAGACAATTATAGAAGATACAGACAGCTAGAAAGATTAGTGAACAGACATATAAGACGAGACTTTAACAAATAGTTAAATATATTTGTATTTAATCTAATTTTGACAGCCAACAGTACCAGCAACTCATAAGATGAAGTAAACAGGTAAGCAAACACGTAGAAAAAAGGAAAAGAGAAGAAAATAGACAGATAAACAGGTAACCAAACAAGCAGAGAGATAACAAACAGGTAAAAAGGTAGAATTTTATAAACAGATAGAACGAGAAAAAGAAATATCCACAAAAGTAAACAAGTAAACAGGTAGAAAAATAACCAGGTAAACAAATAGTGAGAGAGAATATAGGTAAACAAACAGACAGGCGAAGGAGTAAACAAGTAAACAAACAGTAGAAAAGTAAACAAGAGCAGGTAAGCAACCAAGTAAACATGTAAACAAAAAAGTAAATAAGTAAACAAGAACAGATAGGCAACCAAGTAAAAAGTAAATGAACAGTAGAAAAGTAAACAAGAGCAGGTAGGCGAACAAGTAGACAAGTAAACAAACAGACAGACAGACAGACAGACAAGTTATCAGACAAGCACAACACTCACCTCATCACTTTTGTTTACTGACGCTCCTTCTTCCAGCAGCGCCAGAAGCTTCCCAGTGTTTCCCTCCGCCGCCGCCCTCCTTAGCGCCTCCCCCTCGCCCCCGCCCACACCCTCCCCGCCCACACCCACTCCCACACCCACGCCTCCACCAGCTGCTCCGCCAGGCACGCCCACCATCACGGACGCCCGCAGCCTCTCATGTTCTGCAAAGAGAGAGAAGAATGGGTTAGCGGTTCTCGTGGTGGTGGTTGTGATTGTAGTAGTAGCAGTTTTAGCTGTTGATGTGGTAGTAGTAGTAGTAGTAGTAGTAGTAGTAGTAGTAGTAGTAGTAGTAGTAGTAGTAGTAGTAGTAGTAGTAGTAGTAGTAGTAGTAGTAGAAGTAGAAGTAGAAGTAGAAGTAAAAGTAGTAGTAGTGGTAGTGGTGGTGGTGGTTGCTGTTGTTGTTCTTGTTGTTGTTATTCTAGTTCTTGTATATATGCTGATAGTAGTAGTAGTAGTAGTTGTAGTAGTTGTAGTTGTAGTAGTAGTAGTAGTAGTAGTAGTAGTAGTAGTAGTAGTAGTGGTAGTAGTTGTTGCTGTTGTTTTTGTTTTTTTCTGATGTTCTTGTTCTAGTTCTTGTATGCAAGTAGTAGTAGTAGTAGTAGTAGTAGTAGTAGTAGTAGTAGTAGTAGTAGTAGTAGTAGTAGTAGTAGTAGTAGCAGTAGTAGTAATAGCAGAAAAAACCCCACCAGTTCAAGTAGCAGCAGCAGTCGTAACTTCAACATATAAACCTTCCTCAAATCTACACCAAGAGATTCAAATCCCATACATAATAATCTCACATGTCGACTATACAAGAACACAGGAAGGTGAAGTCACAAGAAGAGGCCAGATGAGGCACACAAGGCAGCCCTCACAGGTGGAGTACTGCAGGGGGAGATAGATGAGGCCTAGAAAAATATCAGGTGAATAAAAAAAAAGCCAAGAACCTGCACCACTTAATCACTGGAATGCATCTTTTGGTAATCTAACACTGACGCCACTTCCACTCTCCGCCTTAATGAGTTTTCACATAATTTAACCTCATCTAGAAAATTCAGGTATAAAAAAGAATGGAAGATGAACAGAATATATGAAAAATGAAATGATAATAATGATGATGATGACGATGATGATGTTGATAGTGATAGTGGTAGTGATGATAAGAAAAGAAGAACAACAACAACAACAACAATAACAACAACAACAACGGCGACAATGATGATGATAATAATAATAATAATAATAAGAAGAAGAAGAAGAAGAAGAAGAAGAGAAAGAAGAAGAAATAATAACAAAAATAATAACAACAGTAATGCAAATCTAAACCAAAGAGAGAAACAAAATAAGAAAAAACAAGAAAAGGCCACTGAATCATTTTCCTAAACGCAATCAATCACAAAACGACAAAAAAAAAAAAAAAACACAGATAAAACTCATAAATCAAAACAATAAATACATGAATAAACCCGAGTCAAAAGCTGAACGAACACAATCCCTGACAGGAACAACTAACCCGAGAGGAACGACAGGGAAACACGAAACGGAGGGAGGCAAGATAACACAACATTCTCTTTAAAACTCCTGTGATATATTCCATTATCATACATATATTTTTCCAACCCATTTTTTCTCCCTAAAGGCCTGCTATGAGGGAGGATCAGGGAGTATCACGGGGTATCAGGTATCAGGGGTCGGCACACACCAGACGGGAGTATCGGAGGTTTAAATCAGCTTGACTCTAAACTCGAGCGGCAGTAACTCACAAACCGCGTCTGGGGGAGGGTCACGGGGGGCGGCGCGGACACTCCCAGGTCACAGAGGGGACTCGTAATACTTAGCTACATACACTCTTTGGAAGCTGTTTCTCTCTCTCTCTCTCTCTCTCTCTCTCTCTCTGGTGAAATAAACTGAATTCTACACCAGGAAAAGAAGGAAAAGAATACGGTAATGAAAATAAGTTCTCTTTTATTTTCTACACCATTTTCTTTCCACCGGCAAAAGAAAACGCACACAGAGAAGAAAATATGTAGACAAATGAACTTCTACCCCGCAAAAATGTTTCATGTTTGCATTTTCTTATGAGACGCGACGAAGGAAAAAGTTGTGACGATGAATGAAGAAAACGAAGGCAGAGGAGAAGATCCATGGTTTATGAGAGCAGATAAAAGATGGAAGGGACGTAAAAGAAAAGAGTGAAAAAAAAACAAAAATAAAAGTGAACTGCAATACATGGAGGGAATATTTATCTTTCTATTTGCTTCAGAAATTAAAAATATGAAATAATGAATATTCTCGTTTGTTTTCGCTCTGTTAATTTATCATCCAACTTTTTTTTTTAAGTTTCGTCGTGTTTGATAAGAAAGTACAAATCTAATACAGTCTCGTGTGTTAGAAATGAATTTGTCTCGATATGTTTGATTTCCTTACTTTTGGTTTGTCTTTTAGTTAATAGTTATAGATTTATTGTTATTTTTTGTTGTTGTTGTTTCAGGGTGGTGACAGCAGCAGCAGTAGAAGCAGGAGTAGTAGTAGTAGTAGTAGTAGTAGTAGTAGTAGTAGTAGTAGTAGTAGTAGTAGTAGTAGTAGTAGTAGTAGTGGTAGTGGTGGTGGTAGTGGTGGTAGTGGTGGTGGTGGTGGTGGTGGTGGTGGTAGCAGTAGTAGTAGTACTTGTTGTAGTAGTAGGAGTAATAAAAGTAGTAGTAGTAGAAGTAATAGCAGCAGCAGCAGAAGTAGTAGTAGTAGTAGTAGTAGTAGTAGTAGTAGCACGTATCAGTAGTAGTAGCAGTGGTAACAGTCATAACAGAAGCAGAATCAGCACTAAAAACATTATTATCTTTAGTTATTATCATTATTACAGCTATTTAGTTATTATCATCATTATTACAGCTATTATTATTACTACCACCACCACCATCATTAACATTTCCACGGCGGGTCACGCACTGGGCTGTTGGTCCTGTATGTGGCAGGCAGATCCGCCCTCCCTTGGTTACCTTATAGTATATATTTCGACGGACAGGACATAAATCTTCTCTCCACGCCTCCTCTTCCTCTCTCTCTCTCTCTCTCTCTCTCTCTCCTAAAAATGGACTGGTTGTAAGGCAGGGGCGTGTATGGCAGGGGCAGGGGCAGGGGCGGTAAGGAAGGGTAAGGGGGCCGAGAGATCATAATCAGGTCCTTCTGAGCCCCAGGGAAAGGATTTAAGAGCAAGGAATTAGGTTACTCTGTACTTTTAAAGACGCGCTATTACTCTTGATATTTATGACTTCCCTTTTTTGTAGGCTGATATTAACTACTACTACTGCTACTACTCCTGCTGCTTCTACGACTTTTGTACTGCTGCTACTACCATCACTACTTTAATTTCTGCAGTACACTTTTTTTTACACGTGTTCTTTAAAAAATCGTGGTACAAAGCAATCAAATTTTGTCCGCTCATCACCAACACTCTCTCTCTCTCTCTCTCTCTCTCTCTCTCTCATATATATACGGCAACAGACCACTGACATTCCCTGGAACCTGATGGAACAGAAAACACTGACCGAATCCCGACGAACAAAAGAACAGACCTAGAAAGACTCACCAAAATATCGCTATACATTTCAACAGACCCCGATGAACAGACAGACCCTCAAAAATCAAACAAACCTCAATGTACATAAGCAATAGACTAGTAAGACCCAGACATAACTTTAAATGGACACAACAGACCTAAGAAGACCACAACAGACCACCAGGAGATAGAAACAGACCTTGATACACCCTCGAAAAAAACACACAGGTAGACCACCAGTACACCCTGTCAGACCACACTCGAAGGACCACCAACGCCTGAGACTACACACGCGATAGACCAACAGACCCACCACCACTATCCGACAGACCAATTCTAGACTCAATAAAGGAGTATCATGATCGGTGTCCTCTCTCTCTCTCTCTCTCTCTCTCTCTCTCGATCAGGGTGATGGTGCGCGATAATGGAAGTATTGGCCAGCGCTGCCTCACTGATGATTTAAGGCCGGCCGTCTGGTTTATCGTGTGCCAGTCGTAAATAACTCTGCCTGACGCATCCCTTACGTCCCTTGTCTCCGAAGCTCCATTTGGTGATTCGCTACGCAATACATTCTTTCCTTTTTTCATATTTTCTCTTTGTTTTTATATTTTTTTGCTCTTTCTTTTTGTTTTTCTGTTTTTATTGTCTTTTCTGTTTCTTTTTCCTTTTTATCTCTGTTGGTTTATCTTTTTTATTTTTGTCTTTTGTCTTTCTCCTTTTTCTAATCTCTGTTGTATTTTTTCATTTTCTTTTTCTCTTTCTTTCTCCTTTTTTATTTTAATTTTTCTTAATTTTTTCTCCTTTCATTCTATATTTACCTGTTTTTTTTTTTTATTATTTCTTTCCTCTTTTATTTTAGCTTACAATGTATAATATTTTCTCCCGTCTTTTCTTTACATTCCTTCCTTTTTTCTATATTTTATCTTTATTTTTCCCTTTCTTATTCTTAGCAATACACATTTTTTCTATCCTATCCTTTCTTTTCTTCCTTTTCAGCGGTACTCAATATTTTTCTAACTTTTCTCTCTCTATATTAATTTTCTTTATCCTTCACCATATGTATTTATTTATCCTTTTTGTTTTTTAGTGTTCCAATCCATTTATCTTTTCTTTTGTACTTTTGCATGTGTTTTATCAATCTATTTCTGGCCACTATTTTGTGTGTTATAATTTTTTATCATATTTCTTATTTTTTCAGTACTATCAAATTCCTGTGGTACATTTTTTTTCTCCTTTCTTCCTCTTTTTTTTTTTATCTTGTGTGTAGCTTGTCATACTTCTATATTCTTTTCTTATCCTTCTTTTAGTACTGGTAAATTCCTAAGGCATATTTTTATTTTTTTTTTCTTTTTTTTTATTTTGCATGCAGTTTGTGAGATTCTTTCCACTTTCTTTTATCTATTTTTCCCTTTTTTTCTGTTTTGACATGCACCTTCCACATTATTTTTTCTCACCTAATATTTTTTTTCTCCCTATGTCTTTTTTTTATCATTTTTTCTTTACGTTTATTCTCGGTACTTTGACTTCCACCACTTTAATTTTTCTTTTCATATATATTCTCAAATACCACTTTTCTGATTTTTTTTTTCATTAAATGTCTAACTTTTCTTTCTCATTCTCGTCTTTTTTTTCTTTTTTGTCTCAGTGCTATTTTCTTCCTCGCTGTCGTCTCTTTTTTCTTTCTTTTATCTCTTGTCGCAGCCCAGTTTTCTTTTCTCTGAGGCATTTTCGTGAGGTGAATGTACGTCAGTCTTCAAAGGAGTACGATGCGCCGTCTTCACCGCTGCATGTCTTCAGGTAATGTTAAATATACTTTCTGTCGCTGCGAGAGTTTCCCTAGCGGACACAATTCTTCATGTATAAACTTTAGAATAATAAGAGCTAACTGTAGTCCAAAGAATTCAACATTCAAACCACTACTAAGAGAAAGTCTAAAATAAAAACATGAGTTCTAACACACAAACATACAAAAACCCCAAATACTAACAATCTTTCCTTGCACTTAAGACACTTTCAGGCACTGTCACATAACTTTCTTCCTTTATTACCCTGACACACTTTCCTTCACCAGACAGCGAACCAGCCACAGCCAGCCAGCCAGCCAGCGAGTCAGACCACTGCACCGCTAAGCCTTTTATTTTTACAACAATATACACTAAGTAAGGCCTTGGGTATATACTTATCCAAACAGAGAAGGTCTTATACCCCCTTGCGGTACCCCGCATTCCAAACCCACCATCACCACCACCACCGCTACGATCGAGTCCCTCCCAAACAAACAAGAAGAGCCAACAACAGCCGGGGGGCGATGCAATATCCTCGTACACTCCCTGATAATTGCAATGCACGTCAGCTCCTGAATCTGCATCCCTTGCGGCACCTGAAGGAGCTGCAGATGCTGATAACGCAAAGGTAGAAGGTGAATATCTAACCTTCTCTTATCTAAAGTCTTATTTATACAGGTAAACTCCATGGCCGAGATGTTGCTTCTTTGGCTGCTGGTGATAGCGTGACACTTATTGCTTCATCCCGGTAACCCTAGAAGGACATACTGAGGCAAAGTAGCACTACAGCCACTAAAGGGTTCAAACTACTACATTACTTTGGTTATCAGTGGCATCTTTCCAAATTATCTTCTAAACTCGAACGCCAACACTGCACTTGTTCCATTATTTGAGTAACCTTAGACCACTTCACTGAGGAAAATTACAACTACAGGTACTAAAAGTTTTAAAGAACGCCGATCAGTCCTTCTACTATCAGTGACGTCTTTCCTCACTAAACACCGAACCACTTTGTTAACTGACAAGACACCATAGCAATCAAATTATATACTAAACCTAAACCAGACAAACTTATTAATCTTGAGAAGATACCATAGCAATCAGTTTATACTCTAAACGCACGCTAGATCAAGCAAAGATAAAAAATAATATAGTAGTCACAGAAGGAAGCTCAAAGATACCATAGTAGTTAACTTACATACTAAACCTAAACCAAACAATTTTATTAACGCCTTCAATAAAGGAACATATTTTTACCTTGAGATTTGTGTATGATTAAACCAATTTATTTACATTAGGAAGGGTCTTTACAGGTGAGAAGATTAATGGCCACTGTCTTCACTACTCCGATGCCCCACATGAGTTTCTGAAGGTGTATAAAATCGCCAAATGGTAACCAGAATGAATATGGAAATGCGTCATGGTACTGAAGAGGTTAAGCTTGAGAAGACAATCTAGAAGTTAAACTATACTCAAAACTCTAAGAAAAACTTTACATCAACTTCGAGAAATGCTATCGCGAACAAAGAAGCTTTAAAAGACACCATATCAGATTAATATATTCAAAACTCTTACTTGATCCGTTTTACCAAGTTCAAGAAATACTATAGCGGGCAGAGAAGCAAGTGGGAGAGGCCAGTCATGCATCCTACCCTTCCCCATCCCCACCCTCCTTGCGTGCCCTGCCAGCGATCCCCAGCCAAGGCGCCACAATGCAATTCAAACGGACGTGAAGCAGCGGATCTCTTTTACAGAGGATTCAGTGTTTGCGTAAAGGCTTCCATTCTTCAGGGCAACGATTTTGTGGTCTGGGCCCTTTGTGTGTGTGTTTTTGGACCCCAGGGGAGGGCGTGACGAAAGGAGAGGGCAGCCAGGACCTCACGACCAGGGTGATAAAGCACGAAGGAGTTGTGTTGGGGTAGAGGTGGAGGGAAGGATTAAGGATTACAGCAACGAATGAGAATAAAAGCACGAGGTAGTCAAAGTTCTATTTGTTTTAGGTGAATTTTGTAAAGGTTTAGACGCGAGGTAATGAGTCAAGCAGTGTGTACAGGTAACGTTACTTGGAGTTCCTTTAAGAGGCAGTTTCAAGACACTTCTTCAATTTTGGGTATCGTATTTTGTCATTTTCTTTTGGGAGTGGTGCATCTGCGAGTTTTTTTTTTATATATATATTTTGTTGTCCTTGGTTCAAAACTTCTCTTAAAATGAAAAAAAAAAAAAAATTGGGGAGAAGTTAAGAAATGAACAAAGAAATACAATGAATAAGGAAGAGCCGACATCATAAACTATATTGGTGTATGACGAGGCATCTGTTAAACTATATAATAATACCATGCGTGGATGAACAGGACAAAAAATAAAGAAGGTTCCTTTCTGGCCGCCTCTCCTTCAAGCAACAAATCGTCAGGCAAACAGTTGGGAGAGAACACCACGCCAGTGCCCTGTGTACACCCAGACCTGGGAAATGTTACAGAAAGAAAGAGATGAAACTACCGTACTAGATTACAAACAGTGAGTGTAATCCTGAGGAGGGTAACCTTAGTAGAAATAATCAGATGGTGCTCCTGTGTCTCGTCTGAAAGGTGATGGTAATGGTAATGAAACTATGATAAATCGCATATGATTGTATAGAACTACAGAGAAACAGCCCACGCAGACCCTTCAACTGGATGCTGCTCTCCCTTAAACACCTCCACCGCCTTCACTGTTCCGGGTTGTTCCTTTTTCTTTCAATTTTCGCCATCTTCCACACCTGCCCCTAATCGCGGTGTAATCACTACTAAGAGCACACGCAATCAATTAATTATTTAACCCAAACCTGTTCTGGGAAATATTTATCTAATCGCGACTTCAAAACCATCTGTAATTTTCGAGCTAATTACACAGGCGTACAGGTGAATGAGATGAGGTGAGGTGAGGTGAGGCAAGGTGAGTTAATGAATCAAAGGGATACAAGCCAGGTAAAGTGATATAATGAGTCCAGGTATAGAGAAGGAACCGTTACACCTGCCACACCTGCATTGTCTCTCTGTCTGTCTGTATGTGTGTGTTGCAGATTATTATGACACGCCCACACACTAAGACCAAACAGTTACACGGACAAGGAAACTAACCAGTACTAATGACACAATAACACGGCCAGCACATTAGATACGGATACCAGGAGATGACGGTGCAAGAACAAGTTGATAAGGGCGATATTAACTAATAACAAGACAAATAATAATAATGAATAGGGGGATTAGAAATATAAATACATTCTCCATCTTCGCCATTAAGAACACGAACGAGAATAAGCGATAATGAGATAACAGCTTAATTAGGGAGCAAAGGAGGAAATTAAAGAGGAACAGGGAAGTAAGAGCAATAATCTGAACGGTAAGGAAAAGAACAGTAATTGCCAATTCTCCGTTTAACCAGGTGAACAGCCGCCCGCAGGTAAGTGACCAGGTATGTAATTAGCGGAGCAGGAGACAGTAAAGAAGACAAGAAGGGAAAAAGAGAGAAAAAAGAGAAAGCAGAAAAGTAATTATCATCGAATCACCACACACACACACACACACACACACACACACACACACACACACACATAATTTTTCTTGTTTGTTTACTATTTACCTTCGTCATGTCTTCATTACCATTCGATTTTTTTCTCTTTTTTCTTCATTTCTTCTCACGGCGGATCATTTCGCTACAGAAAGTGCAGAGTAAAATTTTATTCCACTGCCTTTACAATTTATTTATTTTTCATATATTCATTTTCTTTTATTCTATTTGCCTTTCTAGAATATTTACATTACTTTTTTCTGAAGTAGCTTTCTGACAAACTATTGTATCACGGCAGAGATTGACGAACATTACTATATATATAAAACTACAACAGGTCTGCTAAAACTTGAATTCCACAATTATTAACATCAAACATCACACTTCCTTGTCTAAAACCTTTTAATAACGAAAAAGTATGATTTATTTTTCTCTTACAACAGTTTTCTTTTTCATTCAGTATCAATAAGGAACATTTACTTTATCTAATATTTCATAAAATTCAACAAAAACGCACAAATTCTAATATATATGTATAATCTCGTTTTATGCCCTCAGATATGTTTTTTTTTATGTAAGAGAGATCAACCAAGGGGTAACAAAATATATAAAAAAAAGGCCTATTCATGTAGATATATACTTTATACTGCACTGGCTTCATACAATTTTCCTTACCATTTCATCCTCTCATGTTCTCTTTCCTTCCATTAAACACCACTTCACCACAACTTCACCACAAATTCACACCAATATTCTTACTCCATCTCCTACCACAAGTAACACGTTCAGACACGATCCAATC
>NC_059275.1:13857033-13867033 GCF_017591435.1 Portunus trituberculatus
TCTCTGTCTATCTCTCTTTTTCCTCGAACGAAATATATGATATACTCGTTTCTACCTCGTTTTTAACCCTTAGATAGGAGAAAAAGATGGGAAGAAGTAGAGAATGAGCAAGTTAAGCCTCTCTCTTTCTCTTTGCTTCTCTCTGCCTTCTCTCTTCTCTCTTCTTCTTCCAGTCAAATATGTGATATCTCCATACTCTTATTTACCTCCTTTTTTAACCCTTGTAGAGGAGAAAGAGAAAAAAGAGGTAGAGAGAGACGGTAGAAAAGATTTATGTTAAGCCTCTCTTTTTCTTTCACACTCTGCTTGTATGCTTTTCTTTTCCTCTTCTCCACCTCCTCCTTCTTCTCCTCCTCTGGCAATCTGGAGATGAGTGGTGGTGATAGAGTGGCAGCGTGTCCAGAGTGCAGCGTGTAATGGAGATGGTGGTGAGCAAGGGCGTGTGGGACGTTGTTTTAGCGTGTGTTTTGAAGGCACGGCAGTGAGGGACTTCACGGGTGACTGCTCCTGCCTACCTCTCCTCCTCTTCCTCCTCTTCCTCTTGCTCCTCCTGCTCTTTCGCTACTGACCCCTCCTCTTCTTCCTCCTACTGTTCATCTGCTGCTTCATCTTCCTTCTCCTCCTCCTCCTCCTTCTTGTTCCTGTAATTTCTTTCATTTATCTTCTTATTCACTTCCTACTCCTTCTCCTTTTCTTCTTCTTCCTCCTCCTCCTCCTCCTCCTCCTAGCAATCCATGTCTTAGTTAATTATTTATTCATCCTCTTCCTCCTCCTCACTTACACCATTCATCCCTCATCCCTGTCCACCTTATTTGCGTCCATTAACCTTCTACTCCCCATTTTTCCTTGTGTATTTCTCCCTCCCTCTCCTCCTCTTCCTCTTCCTCTTCCACCTCCTCCTTCTTCTTCCTCCTGGGCCTCACCCTTTCCCGATTATTTATGTGATGTCTTCTATTCCTCCTCCTCCTCCACTTCCTCCTCCTCCCTCCTCCTCCTCCTCCTCCTCCTCCTTGTCCTCCTCCTCCTCCTCCTTCTGTTAAAGACGCAACATAGAAGTGAGAACAATACACATGCAGAGGACTTGACACTGTTTTGACCCAGAGAGAGAGAGAGAGAGAGAGAGAGAGAGAGAGAGAGAGAGAGAGAGAGAGAGAGAGAGAGAGAGAGAGAGAGAGAGAGAGAGAGAGAGAGAGAGAGAGAGAGAGAGAGAGAGAGAGAGAGAGAGAGAGAGAGAGTAGAGGAAGGACATGTCGACCGTAAGAGTCACACAAAGAGAGACTGAAGGGAAGGCGTTTCTTGTTCTATTCCGGCGACTAATTGAAAGGCTGGAAGAGGAGGAGAAGGAGGAGAAGGAGGAGGAATACAAAGGAATACAAAGGAAAGCCAAACAGCAACAGACCTGTTGGTCCTTTCGAGGCTGTTTGGTAACTACTTCTAACTGGCTACAGATAAGAGAGACAGGACAGTACAGGAGAAGGCTCCTCCCCACCCACCACTCCCTCCAGCTTTCGCTGGCATGGAAAATAGCTTGGAAAAGTACCATGCAGTATGGAAAAAACTGACATGGAATTTTCACAGGAAAGGATGAAAGGAGATTCTATTATTCACCCTACGGTGAACTCTACATATCTATCTATAAGAAAGTTAATATAGTATCATGTTTAATTATTCAGACAAGAAGAGAGCTTGTTGGGGTTATTCTTTAAATATTTATCAATTTTGTTTTTGAATGATGCAATGGAAGTACTGTTTACTATTTCTGAAGGAAGCTTATTCCAAATGTTAACTATTCTATTAAAGAAAAGTGCTTTGCCTCGTGGGTTTTAAAGCGTTTTGGTGTAATTTTAAATCCATTATTCCTTGTTATGGTGGAATGATCAATAGTAAAATATTTATTGACATCAAGGTTGTTGTATCCCTGAAAAATTTTGAAAACTTCGATTAGGTCTCCTCTTATCCTGCGCTTTGTTAAGCTGAATAAATTTAATGCTTCCAGTCGTTCCTCATACGGCTTGTTTCTCAATCTCGGAATCATCTTGGTCACTCTACGCTGGATCCTTTCCAGTTTTTCAATGTCTTTTCTGTAATATGGTGACCAGAACTGCACACAGTATTCAAGCTGAGGACGCACCAATGAGTTATATAAAGTAAGGATAACTTTTTCTGATTTAAATTCAAAGGTTCTTCCAATGAACCCAACTAATTTATTTGCATTCTTTACTGCTTCTGTGCAGTGTTTGCTCGGCTTGAGATCTTTAGACACCACAACACCAAGATCTTTTTCATTCTCAGCACTTTCCAGAGGTACATTACTCATTACGTATTTTGCTTGTACATTGTTACTTCCAATGTGTAAGACTTTACACTTTTCTATATTGAATTTCATTTGCCATTTTTCTGCCCAGCGTGTCAGTTTATTTAAGTCACACTGTAGTTCTTGCCATTGTGACGTTGATGTAACTTTGCTCATTATTTTGGTGTCGTCCGCGAATTTGCTTATTTTACAAGTGATTCCTTCATCAATATCATTAATATAAACAATGAAAAGAACTGGTCCTAATACAGAGCCTTGAGGAACACCACTTTTCACATTGTGCCACTCTGATTCTTTTCCATTTATAACAACTCGTTGCTTTCTGTCAGAGAGCCAGTCTTCCAACCATTTCAGGGTATTTCCAGCTATGCCGTGAGCTTTTACTTTGCTGATTAGCCTCTTGTGAGGGACAGTGTCGAAAGCTTTCTGGAAATCAAGATAAATAACATCCACTGCTTTTGTCTCGTCATACGAGTTAAAAACTTCATAAAAGAAGTCTAGTAGGTTTGTTAAGCAGGATCTCTTGTTTCTGAAACCATGTTGTGAATCCTTCATGATCTTATTTTCTTCTAAAAATTTGACAATCTTATCTCTGATTATCGTTTCCATCAGCTTGCACACTACTGAAGTAAGGCTGATTGGTCTGTAATTAGCTGGGAGTGATTTATTTCCTTTCTTGAAAATGGGCGTGACATTTGCTAGCTTCCACTCCTGGGGACTTTCCTGCTTGTAAAGTTTTATTGAATATAATCGTGAGTGGTTTCACGAGCTCATTTTTCGCTTCTTTGAGAAGCCTGGGTGATATCTTGTCTGGTCCAGGCGTTTTGTTTACGTTCATGCTGTTCATGACTGTGAGGATTTCATTTTCTGTAACTATGAAGTCAGGCAGTGTTTTGCCTTGTGCCTGAGGCTCTGGCATGGGCAGACTATTTTGGACATCTTCAGTCGTGAAGACTGTTGAGAAGAATCTATTTAGGACGTTTGCCATTTCAGCTTCGTTATCTATTTGGTTTCCGTTTTCTGTTATGAGTGGACCAATTGTTGAGGCTAAGACTCTTTTGGATTTTACATAACTGTGAAATTCCTTTGGGTTGGTTTTACAGGAGTTTGCGATCTGAGCTTCTACAGATTTTTTGCTGCTTTTTATCAACTTTTTTGCTTTTCTACGCAATCTGTCATGCTCTAATTTATCATTATTATGCTGTGTTAATTTGTATTTGTTGTATGCTTCTTTCTTTGCTAGAAGACAGCTTTTAATTTCATTATTCCACCATTTCGGTTTGGTGTTTAGTATTTTCCTTCTGTTTCTTAGTGGTATACACATCTTAGCTGTATCATTTATCTTTTCAGCAAACACCTCCCATGTCTTATCTACATCTGGTGTTTCCAGCAGTATATTCCAGTCAATGGATGCAAGCTGCATACGGAGTCTTGTGTAGTTTGCACGCCGATAGTCTGGCACTTTTTCTTTACTTTCATTCACTTTTCCTTTGTCAAAATTTATGGTGAATTTTAAGGAGCGATGATCGCTGGAACTGAATTCTGGTCCAATTTCCACATTTTCAATAGTATTCTCATCATTTGTTAGAACGATATCAAGGATATTGTTTCCTCTTGTCGGATGCTTGATGTGTTGGTGGAGGGAGCTTTCAAGCATGCTATTATACAGCTGCTGGCCAGCGTGAGCTGTCAGTGGTTCGCCCCACCTTGTGACTGGAAGGTTAAAATCTCCCATAATTATGCAATTGTTTACGCAGCAAATGTCCGCGATTTGTTCATACAATTGTTCGTCTGTGGCGGGTGACTGGGCTGGAGGACGATAGACGAGACCTAATGATATTCTTCGGGATTTATTTTCTATATGAATGAAATTGACATCTATGTTTGCAATGGTTGAAGTTGGCATCACACGAGCACGAAGATTACTTTTAACGTAAAACATTACACCGCCCCCTGTACGGTGAGATCTTTCGCTACTAAAAATGTTATAGCCATCAAGTGAGTATTCTGCGAGGTAATCTCTGTGTGTTGTATTAATCCAAGTTTCTGTGATGCCGATGATGTCATAGTTTTCTTGATGTATAAGAGCTTGGAGCTCATTAAATTTATTTCGGAGGAGGCAAGGAGGAGGAGGAGGAGGAGGAGGAGGAGGATCTGTGGAGGAAGGATAGAAGAAGGGTATAAGACGAAAAAGGAGCAATGTTAGTCAGCACAGGAGGAGGAGGAGGAGGAGGAGGAGGAGGAGGAGGAGGAGGAGGAGGAGGAGGAGGAGGAGGAGGAGGAGGAGGAAGAGGAGGAGGAGGAGGCGTGGGTTAGCGTTATAATAGGTTCACCCCCACCCCCTTTTCGTCCTCACACTCACATCACCACTTGCACACTAAGGCGCCAACACACACACACACACACACACACACACACACACACACACACAGAGAGAGAGAGAGAGAGAGAGAGAGAGAGAGAGAGAGAGAGAGAGAGAGAGAGAGAGAGAGAGAGAGAGAGAGAGAGAGCATATGCATACACATTACAATTACGCTCGTTTTCTCTTATCGGATGGAAGAAAACGTGGAGTTATTTTACCATTACGAAAAAGAAGGTAGTGAAGCGTATAAGAACAGCTCTCCTCCTCCTCCTCCTCCTCCTCCTCTTTTTTCTTCTTCTTCTTCTCCTCTTCTCTTTCCTGTTCTGTTTTTGTTCGTATCTTGTTCCTCCTCCTACTACTTCTTGTTCCCTTCTGTTTTTTCTTCTTCCGCCTGTTTATTCTTGGTTTCCTCCTTTATTTTCTTCCCTCTGTCTTCGTTTTCCTCTCATTTATTCTCTCTCTCTCTCTCTCTCTCTCTCTCTCTCTCTCTCTCTCTCTCTCTGTCCTGTTTTCTTTGTCTTATTTGTGTTGGAATTCCTTTCTTTTCCTCATTCTTTTTCTCTTTCCTTCCCATGTTTTGTTTTCTTTCTCTTATTTGTCCTTGGGTTCTTCTATTCCTTCCTTCTTCTCCTCTTCCTCCTTTTCCTCCTTTGCTTTCCTTTTTTTCCAAGTTTAGATTAGATATTACACAAATTAATCACAAGGACCTTCGTATAAGAACCAACTAATATTTATCCTTCCTTTGAATTTCTTTGTGATCCTCCTCCTCCTCCTCCTCCTCCTCCTCCTCCTCCTCCTCCTCCTCTTCTTCTGCGGTCGAGAGTAAACCATCACATCCCAAGTCGGCGCCCAAGTGACCATCTCGTGTGTGGGCGTCAGAGGAGCCCCAGTCACCATCCCCATCACACCTCACACGCCTCTGCCCCTCCTCCCCCTCCCACACCTTCCCCTTGGCTTCTCCTCCCCAGCCTCTCCCCGCCCAGCCGTCCTTCAGATCTCCGCCGACACACATGCGTTGAATATAATCTGTATTCCGTCTGGTCAGCGCAAAGTGACGTTTAATCTGGCTCGGAGGTGCGGGTGTGACGATGGCGGCGGAGGTGGTGGCGTTGTGGTGAAAGGGCGTTGTAGCGGCGGGCGGCTCCGACAAATGTGGCTGTCGTGGGATATTACGGATCGATATTACGTGTCTGAGGTTTATATTTAAGGTGAAGTTGTTCAATCTTTTATGGCAGTGAAGTGCAGGCAGGCAGGCAGGCAGGCAGGTAGGCAGGCAGGCAGGCAGGTAGGAAGGCAGGCAGGCAGGCAGGCAGGCAGTCACTCATGAAAATTCGATCCCAGGATATTTGGTGGAGGGAAGATTTACGGTTTCCTCACTCGACCAGGATCAGTAAATGCAAAAACGTGTAGTCTGAGGATAAACACGTAAATTCCTTAGGTTTCGCCCTGCCTGCCTCGACCCAAAGCCAGCGGGGGAAGGAATATATTAGGGGAAATACATTAAGCATACATAAGTGATAAGGACGTGAGCCTCCTGACAGGACAGTGACGTGAGGCTGCCCTGCGCCGCCCTGCCTTTACCTGCCTTACCTGGACTACCTGATCGGCATGGCTAATCTCCCTTCCCTTGTACCCCCTGCCAGCCTGGGTCTCCCTCAATGCTATCTTCACCATCATGACTTCCTTCCTCCCATCCTGACGCCCCATCCTTCCCAGGGTCACACACAGCCCTGCCACGCCTCCCACATGCCTCCCACACACCCTCCTCAGCCTCCAGAACCCTCAAGGATCCTCAGCAGCTCCTCTAAGTCATCCAGAGAAGTTCCAGACGTCATGCTCTCTCTTCAGGTCGCCACACCCACTCAGCAATGCCCTTCCAGCTTCTCCAGGCCGTTCACTGACTAGATAAAAAGGTTCTCAACTCTCAAAATTCATCTCAAGTGCCCCGTGTCTCCTGTCTCTTCCGCCTCCGTCTCCTTGTCTCTTCCAGCGCCCCCGTCCCTTTGGTTCACTGCAGGATACTGGGTGGTGGGCCGTGACCGCTTCTCTTCCCTCGCTGGCTTGTCCCTGAAATGTTCCCTTGTGTTCCTCTCCCTTTGTACATTCTCACGATGGAAACTTAAATAGAGGATAATGGATCTTTTATGTGGTTTTTCGAAGATGCCTTACTGATCCCAGAGTGTTTTGGCTTTTGTGTGCTAAATGGATCTGTCTTGTATTTCTAAAGTTAACTAACTGATCAGTATTTTCTTTTCTTTCTTTCTTTTTTGGTGTTTAAGTTCAGTACTGAGAGGAAGTAAGGGGAGGACAAGGAGAGGATTAGATAGGTTTACTTTGAGTTACTTGGGCTTCCTAGGGTGTCTTGAAGGGCGTCTGTGAGGGACAAACAGGCGCCGCGGTACACAGACGACCCAAGTAAATGGATTGGAAATCGCGACCACCACCACCACCACCACCATCACCACCACATCCTACTAATTTCATCATTTCGCATACTATTACCATTACTGCCACTACTACCACCACCGCAGTCTGCTAACTTCCTACCACCACAACACCCCATCTCGACCACTTATCATATACCACCAACCAAAACAACCATTTCTACCACCACTACCACAGCCTTACTCTCACCACACACCACCACCCAGTACCGTCCCTCACCACCACAGCAATTCGCACCACACCACCCTCCATCACCACCAGAACTATTTACCATCCTTCCTACCACACTACCATTACATCTACCACAATCTACGACTTAAGAGCGCCTCCCACGACCTTTACCTATCAGTCACTCCCCCAACCGCTATCCCACGACTTCTGGACCATCGGAACGACCTTCTTCACACACCATTGGGGCTGAACGACCACTGGCTTTCCTCTACCGGACGAAACGAGAAGGACATGTGGAAATTTCAATCAAGTAATTTAAAACCGAACAGCTGACGTGATAATCTTTGCAAATCCGGCGTTAGAGGAAAGAGGAGAAGGAAGTGGGGAGAGGAGGGAGAAGGAAGGAAGAGGAAGAGGGAGAGGAGGTTAAGGAGAAGTGGGTTTTAAGGAAAGGTGCTTCAGAGGCGCTTCCGTCAGTCCAGGTAGACGGAGAGTGTGTGACTTAATGAACGCAGATAGGGCTTCTTGACTGACAGGCTTAATGAAGTGTGCCTCTGTGTGTGTGTGTGTGTGTGTGTGTGTGTGTGTGTGTGTGTGTGTGTGTGTGTGTGTGTGTGTGTGTGTGTGTGTGTGTGTGTGTGTGTTACTTTGATCAGTTCCTCCGCAAAAGGTAAAAAGAAAAATGATGTAAATATAAAAATTGATATAAAGTGTGATTTATACGATTTAGACAACAACTCCCTTCTCCTTCTCCTCCTCCTCTCCTCCCTCCTCCTCCTCCTCCTCCTCCTCCCAGTGTCCAGTGACAGGCGGGGCTGCGACACACTGACACACGATACACCGGGACGCCGCGCGAGGCCCTGACGAAGGAGGAACACAAAGAAACACAATGAAAGAAGGAAAGTAGAGACCGTGAAAAGGTAAACAAACACTTGTTGGTCCTTACGAGGTTGCCTGTGTTCAGCTATACTAAAGAAAATGGAGGAAGTTAAATGGAATAGACAAAAATAAAGAATAAAGGAAGAGAAGAAGGTGGAGGATAAATGAGAAAAGACAAGAGAAAGATGAGAGGAAAAACTAAGGAGACAGTGGATGGAAAATTAAGATACAAGGAAAAAAAGATGGAGGAAAGGAAGAGTAAATGTGAGGGAAACGAAAAATTGAAAAAAAGGACGAGAAAGGAATAAGAGGAAGGGTGGAGGGAAGAGTAAAAACAAGGAAAGGAGAGGAAGTAAAGGAAAAAAAGATAATACTTGTCATGCGCCATTTTTTCTTTCTCTCTCTCTCTCTCTCTCTCTCTCTCTCTCTCTCTCTCTCCTCAGTACTCTTTCCTAATAATTTTTTGTTGTCTACGTGAGAGAGAGAGAGAGAGAGAGAGAGAGAGAGAGAGAGAGAGAGAGAGAGAGAGAGAGAGAGAGAGCACTGAAGAAACCCTGAATGATGCACAGTGACATGACAAAAGCACATAAACAAACACACAGACTCTTAAACCACAAAGAGGCGCCCACCCACACACTCACCCACACACTCACCCACCTACTCATCCACCTATCCATCCACTTTACTCATCCACTTCAACCTTCTTCCACCTTACTTAGTACAACACTCATCTCTCCACCTTCCCCTCGCAACCAAAGCTAACGTTACGACAAACCCTGTGTGTGTGTGTGTGTGTGTGTGTGTGTGTGTGTGTGTGTGTGTGTGTGTGTGTGTGTGTCCTCGATAACACACACAGCGTAAAATACCAAAGGGTCAGTACGGATCAATAAATATTTGAGTTTAGTAACACACCTGCAAAAAAAAAAAAAAAAAAAAAAAAAAGTAAAACAGGAATTTGAACGTGGCATTTGTATAAAACTGGACTTTATAATAAGGGCCTGACACGTTATCGAGTGAATAAGATACAAAACACGTCAAGTTAAAGGGATAATTGAAGAGCAACACCTGTTATTTAAATGCGTTGTGAGGTAACAGGTTAATTAACACAGGTGCCACGTATATCATTACACCTGAGCAATGGGCCAAAGGTAATGTAACACCTAAAGGATTGACAAAGGTAAAGGTGTTAGTATGATTCGGTGCTAATTAGTATGACTCTTCTCTATCTCTCTGACATGTACATTACTTCTCATTCTCTCCCCTGTCACACTTTTGTCCTCTTCCCAACACCTGAAAGACTGACAGAGGTAAAGGCGTTTGTATCACCCTTCTCTATCTTTCTCTTACCTTCATGTACCTTTCATTCCCTCTCCTATGACATTCTTCTCCCCTTCCTTCTCTTCATTCACTTTTACTCCTTCCTCTCTCATCTTTCCCTATCCTTCTCATCTCTTTCTTGCTATTCATTCTTTATTCATCTCTGTCTTCTTATATACTCTTCCTTACCGTCTATATTTCTCGTGTTTTTTTTTTCAAACATTTCCCACTCACCAATCATTCCTTATCGTTGTTACTATCTCTTCAATCTTTCATAATCTTCCTTAGCTTTAATCAACTCCTTTCCTTATTTTTCCTCCATCCTTTTATCTCTCACAAATTTTACGCCTGCTATTCTACCTCCTACTACCTCTCCATATCTTCCTTCATTTATTATTTATCCTCTTACGTTTTCTAATCTTACTTCATTCCAGTCAATTCCTCTTTTTCATCCTCCACACTTAGTTATCACTCACTTAAGCCAAATCTTTACAACTCTCAGGATTCTCTCC
>NC_059275.1:13872033-13899533 GCF_017591435.1 Portunus trituberculatus
ATGAATTTCCTCATATCTCCCCGTGTTAGCGCTGGACAGGTGTTGTGAACGTCGTTGTGAGCGTCGCAGTAAATCAGACAGGTGTCACGGGTACAAAGGTGCAAAGGGACCCCCACGCCTCACCTGACGCGGGCACAAAGACGGGCGCGGCGTAATGACAGGTAAAGGGTGAGTGTACCTGGTGAGGGTATCGAACTAGCGGTTAACACAGGACCGGCGGGACTCGAACCGGTAACTCAATGCTTTTACCTGATTTGGTGAGGGAGTAACTGAATGATTGAACGGGTACCTGATTGAATGTCCGACTGACTGGTTGGCTGCTTGTGTGACTGTCTTAATGCATGACTGAAGGATTGACAACTGACCCTATTGACTGTTTAAATAAAGCCCAGACTGACGACTGACTTGTGTGACTTACTGACTACACGCATTACTAAAGGAATGACTCACACTGATTGATTGTTTGACAAAATTTTGATTGACTGAAAGACTGACTGAGTGACTAACAAACATAATAACTGGCTGACAACTGACTGACAAATTCACCACGTGACTGATGCTTAAGAGACTGACTGACTGACTGACTAAAATAAAACATACCTGACTCACTATTGAACTTATTGAGTCACTAATAGAAAAGATAGAAATAGGTAGGTAGCTAGGTAGATAGATAGATAGATAGATAGATAGAGATAGAGAGAGAGAGAGAGAGAGAGAGAGAGAGAGAGAGAGAGAGAGAGAGAATCAAATAACACCTTCTATGGTCATGGGAACTCTGGATTAGCGGAAAATTTCAAAACTTTACTTTTCTCTCTTTTTTATTCCCTGGGAAGGTCAGACGTAACACCCACTCATCTTACCCATCCACTCTCTCTCTCTCTCTCTCTCTCTCTCTCTCTCTCTAATATCAGTCCTCAAAATCAATATCAACAACAAATGCAAAACAAATAAAACAATTCACTTCAGAACCACTAAAAAGATAAACACAATATTATTCCACATTAAAAAAAAAAAAAAAATCAAGAAAAATATACATAATATAAAATACCACATCAAATTTTTCACCCTCACTTCGACTTACGCAAAAATGGAACCGCCTTCCTTCATATTTTCGGTAAAAGATTTCCTCCGTGACTTTCATAAACCCGACGCCCAACTCCGAGGTATTCAAATGGCTTCGGCTCGCTCTTTGAAGGTTATGGCGGGGTGAGTGGTGGTGGTGGTGGTGGTGGTGGTAGTGAAAGAATGTCATGTGTAAAAAGAGGAAGAAAGTATAAAAGAAGAAGAAGAAGAAGAAGAAGAAGAAGAAACAAGAACAAAAAGAAGAAACAAAAACAAAAAGAAGAACAAGAAGAACAAGAAGAAATAGATGTACAGGAAAAAGATTGGAAAACGAAAGAGTAAAAGAATGAAAAAAAGACAAAACAAGAATAATGGTAACAAAAAGAAAGAAGAACAAGAAAAAGGCAGAATAATGATGATGGAAAAGGCTAAGAAAGGCAAGAAACAATCAGAGAGAGAGAGAGAGAGAGAGAGAGAGAGAGAGAGAGAGAGAGAGAGAGAGAGAGAGAGAGAGAGAGAGAGAGAGAGAGAGAGAGAGAGAGCAAATGACAGGTGTATCTATTCTTGCACACCTGGAAATGAAGTCTTGATTGAAGCGTTGCCGTGGGAGAGGCTGACGGAGGACAAAGAAACGTAATTGTGATGAGAAAATATAACGAAAATTCTCTCTCTCTCTCTCTCTCTCTCTCTCTCTCTCTCTCTCTCTCTCTCTCTGAAGTTAGTGTTCGTTTTGACTTTATATAAATTCAATGAGAGTCAGTGTTAATAATAAAAATTCGATAGACGTTCTGCTTCTCACTTTCCCCCCTTCTTGCTGCACCTGCCTTGAATGCTGAGAGGAGAGACACGAGGCCTTGCTTTACTGATGCACATGCAAACACACATATAAACAAACAAATTCCACCACCAACATCACCACCAACAAGATCGGAAATAGAAATAGCAGCAGCAACACAACAACAACAAAAACCACCATAGCAAACATAAACACCAACTGTGCTTTACGATAAAACGACCAACACAAACAATAAAAACAACAATAATAATATTTTACGACACAATAAATAAGGAAATCAACACCACCCATCTTGTTTTTACTTTGACACAACCCAAAACAACAACAACAACAACATCAACAACAATAGCAACAGCATCAACAACAACAACAACAATAACAACAACAGCAACAACAACAACAAAACAGCAACAACAACAACAAAAACAACAATAAGGACAGTAACAACAACAGCAACATTAGCAACAACAATAAGCAGCAGTAGCAACAACAACAACAGCAGCAGCAATTACAACAACAACCTTTTACTGCACGACAAAATTTAATGTTCAACACCACATATCCACTTCTCTGCGCAAAATACTTCTTTCTTTACCTTCACAGTACAGAGACACATCTACACACGTCATTCACACACCACACGGACTTTATAACATGAAGGAGGAATAGAAGTGACATTAAACTAAATATAACAATACAAAAATATGCGTGAAAGTGTAACAGTAATAATTTGAAATGGGTAAATCTAGTCAATACGTATTTCTTTTTTATGTAAGCTTAAAGAATAGATGTATATTAAACACGATCTTTCCTAAAATAAACTGCGATACTGAAACATGAAAAATAAAATAATCAAAAGGAACGTTATGTAAGCAAGTATTAGAATGAAAAAAAAGAGAGAGAGAAAAAAAAAACAATATTTACACAGTTAGAATCCCGTTTACATGTTTCTCTTTCTCTCTTTTTTCCCAATCCAATGACTTGTTTTTTCCTCAACAGTGACCGTCGGTGTGGCTTTGAAGGTCTGTTAAAGAATACTACTGAGAATCTGGAGCCCTTTCACATTTTTCTACTACCCTACAACTATCTCTATGTGTCTGAAAGTGATCGTGTGTGTGTGTGTGTGTGTGTGTGTGTGTGTGTGTGTGTGTGTGTGTGTGTGTGTGTGTGTGTGTGTGTGTGTGTGTGTGTTTGCACGTCTAGACCATTATTTCGTGCTATTGTATGTAAATCTTCTTCATTTCCTTGAATGAAACTATGAGAGAGAGAGAGAGAGAGAGAGAGAGAGAGAGAGAGAGAGAGAGAGAGAGAGAGAGAGAGAGAGAGAGAGAGAGTCAGTCTCTCTCTCTCTCTCTCTCTCTCTCTCTGTCTCGCCCGCTAAAATTACACACACACTTCCTTTCCCTCCGTCACCTCCGCCCCTCCAGTCATAATATCTCTGCCCTCCTCACTCTCTTCCCCCTCACCCGACACCCCTCTCTCTCTCTCTCTCTCTCTCTCTCTCTCTCTCTCTCTTACTTTCACCCTCCCTTAGTCTTCATTTGCTCTAAAATCTTGATAAGTGACCAATACACAAAAAAATTAACTTCACGGATAAATTTTTCAATATGTCAGGATGAGATTTTTGTTTCGTTTCATTTTTCTCTTTTTGTTTAATTTTAGGTTGGCATTTTGTCGAGAAAGTTTGAGTTTGAGTGAGATATTCAATTAAGGGTTAATATTCACGCACGTTTTTGGATATATTAGGTCAGTTCTTATCTGTCTGTCTGTCTGTAAGTCTATCTGCCTGTCTATAGGTCTGTCTCTCTGTGTAACAATAATCATGATAAAGTTCAAATGGAGCCGAAATTGAAAAGCATAACAATAATAAAAAGATAATAACAATAGGAAAGTATACGGCTCTCTTCATCTAAACTACAACACACACACACACACACACACACACACACACACACACACACACACACACACACACACACACAGGAAGGAAGGAAAACATGAGCGAAAACACAGGTAGTCACAATTATGGACTTGGAGTGACAAGAAAATAAATTAAAAAGATGAGTCTTGATTTCTCTTTATTTCTTCGAAGGACATTTGAGAATGTGTCTGTGCGCTCTCTCTCTCTCTCTCTCTCTCTCTCTCTCTCTCTCTCTCTCTCTCATCAGAAACATTTTAATTCATCTCAATTCTCTCCTTTAATTTCTTCTTATGTACATTTTTTTTCTTATTCTTCCTGTCATGTTTGATTTCTCCTTTTCACAGGAAGCCCAATACCTGTTCTCCTCCTTTTCCTCCTCCTTCTTCTTTCTCTTCTTTTTCTTATCTTCACCTTCACAATCCTCTAATTCATATTACAAACATCTGCACTGCATTTTGTCCAACAGCGTCTGACACTAAGAGGAATTAACCACGTGTGAAGGGAAGGACGTAAAGCAGGAGGGAGGAGCCAACCTGCCTGTCCAGGTGTCAAAAATTACCTTTAGATCAACACTTCCTTAAAATCAACAACACTCGCATCTAAATCCGACTCAATCCGACTCGGTAAAAACGCGAACCTGTAAACTGAAACCAACGCTTAAAAAAGAAAAAAAGAAAAAGAGAAAAAAGACTAACTTAACAAATGTCTTGCCAGCTGAAAGGAAGAGGTGGTGTATTTATCCTTCATTTAACTTTATACGAATGCCTTTATTTACTCACAAAGAGGTGGAGGATTGAAAATAAAGCGAAGATCTTTGAGCCGTACTGAACCAAGACTGTCAGATGGAGTCCGCGATAGATCAACAAGATTTAAGATGCAACACATTAGACGGTAAGATTTATCTGCTGCACTCGAGCCATGGACGGGTTTGGGAGGAGCTGTTAGGCATGGCAGGGCTCTGGGGAGACTGCTTCATCTAGTTACCTTCCCCCCCCCTTGACCAAACGCGTGTCACAGGTTATAAGGAGGGAAGGAAGGGTTTAGTGAGGCAGAGTGTGTGTGTGTGTGTGTGTGTGTGTGTGTGTGTGTGTGTGTGTGTGTGTGTGTGTGTGTGTGTGTGTGTGTGTGTGTGTGTGTAATATTTTTGAATGACACGAAACTTGGCTTATCAATAATCTAAAATGATGATAAATGTTGATGATGATGATGATAATAATAATAATAATAATAATAATAATAATAATAATAATAATAATAATAATAATAATAATAATAATAATAATAATAATAATAATAATATAACCCATTTCAAAGAACAGCATAACTAACAACACAAAACCACAAAATATATAGAATACATAAAAAAAAAAAAAAAATCATCAATCTCTCCCACGCATTTTGGACACACACACACACACACACACACAATAAAAAAAACACTAATGAGTTACAAATCAGATACGAAGATACCATTATAGACCACCACCTACCACCACCACCACCACTACCACCACCAGGACCCGAAGAGAAGGGTAACCCGAATCCTCCTTCCATTTGCCAACACGAGCTGAGACCTGTGTTTTGACTGACTACTTTGCCACTGATTGATGGACTGTCATTTTACCTGCTAATTACCCCTACAACTGGTACGGAGTTGGGTGGGAGGGAGAGGGAGGGAGAGTTGGGAAGAAAGTGGAAGGGGAAGGAAGTAGAGGGAAGGAAGTAAAGAGGCAGAAGTATAGAGGGGTGGAGGGAAGAGTGATTTTGCTGTTATTTTAAGATTTTCAGTTTTTAAAGAGAAGGGAGTAAAAGAGAGAAGGAAAATAGAGAATAGTATGAAACATTTTTTCTGCTATTTCAATGATTCTGTATTTTCTATGTAATGAGACGTCGACCAAGACAGGAAGATGTAAAGAAGAGGAAATTAAGGGAAGAAATAACGGCATACGGAATATCATGTGTGTGTGTCATTAGATAAAATGATAGAACAGCGAGAAGCGGTGAGTTCATCGTGGTGTGGTTGTTAGCAAAATAATAGAATGCAATAAAATAAAGAAAACAAGACAAATGGTGAAAGATTAGAGACACTTTTTTTTATAACACTATTATCGTCCTACTGCTCCTCTCCATTATCATCACCATCACTATCATCAACACCATCGTATTCTAATTCCAATACAAAGTTTTCCTTCCTCCCCTCCTATAACCCCTTCAGTAACAAAACGCGGTCTTACATTCACTCTGCTTATTATAATTGATGATTTTATATAGCTTTAGAAACTTATGTGGGATTAGAAATACTGACGACTCTGGCCATTAACCTTCTGACCTCCATAGGCACTTCCTAATGTAAATAAAAACGTCTAATTTTAGCCAAAACTAAAAGATAAAAATGCCCCCAGTAATGAAAGTGTTAATGCAACCTAAATACCACAAACAAGGAGCCTTTTAATCACCTCAATAGCACACAGGTAAAGACATGTGAAAGGCGATCATTTACTCAGGTATAACGAGTCACTACACGCACTCTGAACAATACAAACCAATCATTAATTCCCAACACAGAATGGTGGACATGGATGAGTGTTATTTAGTAAGGCAACGAGGCGCCACGAGCATTAAGTCTGGGGCATGAGAAAATGAGGGAGCGTGACGGGGCATGAGTGTTATTGATTCTAAAGGTTCTGGGCGTGGTGACGTGAAAGACAAAGCAGGTTTTCTATTGAGAGTAAAATTTGCATAAGGATCGCAGGAGAACAAGGCGAATAAGGAACTTGCTGGGGAGGTGATAGCTGCTCCAGAAAGATTAATTAGCAAGATATTGGTTTAAAAATTAGTGGGTGATTTATACAGACAATTTGCATATTTATGTTGTAAGAACGTGTTGATGAATGAATAAATAGATAAACAAATAAGTATATAGAATAAAAAGGAATCAAAATAAATTCAGGTAACATATTTGAACAAAGGACATTAAGAGATTGACTGAATTCAGTAAGTCAATGTGAAAATGTATAAAGAGGCGAGATACAATATTTGAACAAACACATTAGCTACTTCATTAATTTATAGACAGGGAATCAGCTTTACTTTGGAGACTGGCTTAATGGCTGACGAGGAAAGGGACAAGTAAGTAAGGCTAGGAATAGAATATATGAAGAAACTAGTTTATCAAAAGCAAAAGACAAATTTCAGCTTATTGATTGACTTTTGGCGCATTACACGTCACATGATAATAATTTTCTTTACGATGTATGCAAGTGAGGACCTGCAGGTGTGAATACAAACATTGAGGTAGATCGCGCGCATCTTTCAATTAGTATTCAGAGATAACACCTGTCTATCAATTACCTGTGTGTCTGGTTGTGTGCCGATCACTATTTATTGAGCTTGACAAATACATTCCTAACGCCTCGTCTTGCCTTTACTTTGATATTATTTTGAACTTTTCGAAATTATCCTGAACTTCACATACCAAGACATTTATCCCTTTTCTTCCTTAACTCTCTCGGACCTGCAAGAGAACTGGCAAATTAGTGGGCCATTTTCTTTTTTTATTTTATGTTGTCCTTCGCTAGCTGTCCCCTCTTACATACAGAAAATACTGTCTTTATTTTGGGTTAGTTGCTTTCTTGTATTATTGTTTTATTCATACTATTCTGCAATTTTTTAAAGGAGTTTATCAAAGTTTTTGAGTTTTTCTAGTGTGTGCTTTGCTATTAAGAATGAATTTTCTTTTCATTCACTTCATTAATTAAAAAAATCATTAATCTTATTCTCTTCTCGTCTTCTATCATCTTTTCTCTTACATACCATCGTCGACTCTCTCTCTCTCTCTCTCTCTCTCTCTCTCTCTCTCTCTCTCTCTCTCTCTCTCTCTCATACCACTCATGTAATCTTCTTAGACTACTTTCCCTTCTTAACATCCCTCTCCCTCTCCCTCACACACACACACACACACACACACACACACACACACACACACACACACACACACACACACACAGACACGGCGATCCAGACTCCATTAGTGTTCTGTAGTGGCCGCTTTATTTACATATATGCAAATCACCTGAATTAATCACCTATTTATTCCTTTTCACCTGCTGAAGTTGGCGTCACGGTGACCATTAGCCAGGACGCAACGCGGATGATGATGGTGGTAGTGGTAGTGGTGGTGGTGGTGGTGGTGGTGGTGGTGATAGTGATGATGATGGTGATTCTTGTATTCTTTTAAGGAATAGAGTGTGTATGCCAATTTGGAGATGAAGGTAGTTGTGTTGCTGTTGATGCTGTTGTGGTGGTGGTGGTGGTGGTGGTGGTGGTAGTGGTGATTTCGTTTGTAGTAGGAGTATTAGCAGTAGTAGCAGTAGTAGTAGTAGTAGTAGCAGTAGTAGTAGTAGTAGTAGTAGTATATCACAGCACGAATAGTGACAAGGATTGAAAGGATAGCTGTGATGATGATAATGATGATAATGATGATAATGATGATGATAATGATGATAATAATAATGAAGATAATGATAACAAAGCAGACGACTAAAACAGCAAGAACAAGAACAAAAACATGAAAAATAAAAAAAATACTAGACAAACTAGAAAAAAAACTTTCAAACATAAGAAAAAAAAACCTTTAATTATTTCTCACACACCAAAATAAAACGAAAACAATAATAAATAACCACCACGTAAGTCACCCCTAAAAATAGGAAAAAATAACTAAGGGAAAAAAAAAGAAAACCAATCTATTCCAAAGGTGCAGTACGTCTTCACATTCTAATTAACCTGACCACTGACGCAGATTCGATTCCCGCGAGATGGAGGTGATAGGAGGGATTGGAGTGACCCGTGGCGTCCAGGTAATGGTGATGGTTCGACAGGTGAGCGCAGACAGGTGAGGCACGAGTGAGAAAATGAGAAAGGGGAGGAGCAGGGTGTGGGAAAGTGAGGAGAGGAAAAGGAGAGGGAAGTGGGATAAGAGGAATATTGAAGAGGGAGAAGAGGGATGGAAAAAGCAGGATAAGAAGGAGAGAGAGAAGAGTAGAGAGTATTTAGATGAAAGGAAGAGAAAAAGATAAAGAAGGGTTAGTGAAAGATAGAGAATTAGAAAGGGAGAAGAAAACAATAAGAGATAAATGGTGAGGGAAAAGGAAGATAAAGGAGAGAAAAGAAAAGGGAAAAACAAATTCAATAAGGAAACATGAAGAATGAGAGATAAGAAATAGATAAAAACAAGTAAGGAAGTGAGAAAAGCAAGAAGAGGAAAAGGAGAAGGGGAAGGCGAGAAAAGAAGTAAAATAAGGAGACAAGGGGCTAAATAACTTAAGTCTTATCTCTGCCAGGGAAAAAGGGGGCGGAATTAATATATATTCTAATTACTTTCCTTATTAAGAGAGGGAGAAATATGTGCTTGTGGGGCAGAGGGTAAGGGCGGGCTGGGATGGGAAAAGGGAAAGGTAGGGAAGGATATGATGATGCCAAATACAGTGAGAATATATGTATGTGGTGATAATAAAGATACTATTATTAACCCTTTTGTTGTTAACCTGTCCTTTGTTTATTATTTAGTTAGTCTTGGTGATTTCAGTGAAGTATAAAACGCATAATAATCCAAAAAATAACGTATCACTAATATTACCAATTTTTTTCTAGGTTCTTTTATTTATTTTTTTTTTTGTCGTTTTCAGATGTGATACCCATTTGTCAAGAGAACAACAAATGAACTTAATAGTATTGAGTGGATGCCAGGACTGACCATACAGGAAGATAATATTAAGAAATTTGACCGTAAATCTCTTTTTTCTTTTATTTTAGTATATTATCCTTTTTTTTTTTACTTTTTCTATTTCTTATGACGTATGAATGTCTCTCTCTCTCTCTCTCTCTCTCTCTCTCTCTCTCTCTCTCTCTCTCTCTCCCACATATTCCCTCAGAAAATCTCTCCGAATCAACAAAGCTATCCACTGTCCACACACACACACACACACACACACACACACACACGTAGTCCTACCATGCGGTGAACAAATCCCCTTCAACACACCTTCCCGCTGGTCAGGTGAGGATGATACAGGAATGGGAGCGACAGGTAATCCCGCCGCCCTGCTACCTGTCACACTCGCCAGGTAGGAAGCGCACGATCCTTCCCTCCCGCCCCTCCTCAAGTCCTCCCGGGGTCGTGGGAAGGAGGGAAACAGGTAAGGAAGGAGGCAAGGAAAGGTGTGTTAGGGAGAGGTGTTAGGAATTGGGGTTAGGGGTGAAGGAAGAAGGGAGGGAGGGAGGGAAGGAGGGAGGGGGAGGGAGGGAAGGAGGGAGGGAGGGAGGAGAGAGAGAGAGAGAGAGAGAGAGAGAGAGAGAGAGAGAGAGAGAGAGAGAGAGAGAGAGAGAGAGAGAGAGAGAGAGAGAGAGAGAGAGAGAGAGAGAGAGAGAGAGACAGCGGAAAAGACATCTGAACATAAATAGATGTAAATGCAAACAGATAAACAGAGACAAACAAGGACAAAATAAATAAAAAAAAAAACAGAAAAATACTCTAAGTAAATGAAGATTGATTGGAGGAAAAGTGGGCAAAGAGACACGATAATCTCAGGAAGAAAAAAATGAGAGGAGGAGGAGGAGGAGGAGGAGGAGGAGTTAGAGGATGTGGAGGAAAAATGTAAAGGAAAAGGATAGGAAAATTAATGAGACGAGGTGGAGAGATAAAGGTACTATTTGGAGGAAAAGGAAAGAAAGAGGGAACAATCTCATCTCTCTCTCTCTCTCTCTCTCTCTCTCTCTCTCTCAAGGATATGGCCAAATGAAACTAAGCAAATGAAAAAGAGAAAGTATATAAATAGAAACTCGACGTAAAAAGAAAAAAAAAGAAAAAAAGTAAATATAACCAAGAAAGAGTAATCAAGCACACACACACACACACACACACACACACACACACACACACACACACACACACACACACACACACACACACACACCACATGAGACACGTAAAAGAAAATGTATGCGGATAAGAAAGACAATTCCATCACAGAAGTAAGATATAAAAGTGTGGAATAATGTAGCACGAGACCAATCAAGTAAATTAAACACTGGCAGAATTCCTTGATTGCGTGGGAATCTGTGACCAAGGCGTGAGAAATTTCATGTCTGCGCTCCGTCTATTGTAACCCAAGAGAACCCGATGTGCTTTTATTTTACGATCTATCCTGTGTTTCTCTCTCTCTCTCTCTCTCTCTCTCTCTCTCTCTCTCTCTCTCTCTCTCTTTATTTCGTATCGTTTGAAATTTAGTGAGATTTTCCTTTCTTTTCCTTTATTTTTACCTTTTCTTCAATTTCCTCTTCGCAAGTTTTTATTTTTTCATTCCGTCCTTTTCTTTTCTCTCTCTCTCTCTCTCTCTCTCTCTCTCTCTCTCTCTCTCTCTCTCTCTCTCTCTCTCCTTTCTCTTACATTACTGGGTTGCTAATTCCTTCGTTTTCTTTCCTCTTTCTCTCTTTCTTTCTTTTTCTTTCCTTCGATCCATCTTTCTTTCTCCAATCTCTCCTTCATTCTTTAACATAGACATAAACAGACGGAAATATTGAAATACAAAAACTGAACAAATCATAGGAAGACGAAAACAGATAGACAAAGAGACAAACAGACAGACAAACAGACAGAGACAGAGAGACAGACGCAAACATAGATACAGAAGCACAACAAAAAAGAAAGAAGAAAAAAACGAATGAGAGTAAGACAGAGATAAGAGATAAGAGATAAGACGAAAAGAGAAAAAAGTAAACAAAAAACAAGGCCCAGAGAAGATTATGATGATGATGATGATTAATAATAACGATGATGGAAGTATAACTAAACTGAATGAAGCTAAACCCACCACCACCACCACCACCACGCCGTTTGCCAGATCACACACTCCTAACTCCTTCTTTTCATCAGGTAATAGTCAATAAATCATCACTAAATATCTTTCACCTGGATTTATAAGCTTAATTACCTCAATACTGGGGCAGGTGATAAATCAGAGAGCCATTTTCTGGGTCATAAATCAAGAGGTACTTAGTAAACGTCGCCATTACTATTTTTCTTCTTCTTCTCTGCTTACTCCTTTTTCATCCTCCTTTTCTCCTCCTCTTCCATTCGTTTCCTCATATCTTTGCTCCAGTTTTCTTTGGGTTCTTTTTTTTTTTATCTTTTTTCTTCACTATTCTTACATTCTCTTTTGTTTCTATTTTCTTTTTCTTTCCCTCTTTTCTTCCATTATTCCATCTTTATCTTTCCTTTTTCTCTTGTTGTCAATCCTGTTTCACTTTTTCTCTTTTATTTCAGGTGTCATATCTTTGTCTATTTTTCTTTCTCTCCTCTCCTTTGCTTCATTATATCATCACTTTTTCCTTTTATACACTTGCTTTCGACACTGCTTGTTCCTTCTCTTCCATTATCTTTGGAAATATTTATAAATCTTTAGTTTTCTGAATTTCATCTAATTAATTTCGCTTTCTAAAAATTTCACTAAGTTCTTCTTTCCCTCAATTAAAATTTTTTTTTTTCTAATTTCTATTTCTTCCACTCTCTTGATTTATTTGATTTTCTTTTTGCTTCAGTTATTTTTTTTCTCTAAGTCATTTCATATCCTTAACACCCTTCATCTTTCTCTCAATTCGTTTTCTTTTCTCTCTCCAATTCCTTTCACTTCCTTCAATTCCCTCATACATGTTACTTTCCTCTCTCTCCCCATTCTCCATCTTAACTCCATATATTCACTTTCCCTCATTACTCCCCTCCTGCCTCCCTTTGCTATTCTAAACCCCCATTCTTAACCAATAACCCTTCATCCATTACCTCTTCCCTTTCTCAATACCACGCCCAATGCTTACCCTCCACCAACTTCACTAAACTTCCTCTCGCAAACCACCTTCTATATCTTCCACGTCCTCAAATACCCTCAATCGTTTCCTTCTTCTTTTCTTCCTTCATGTTTTCTTCCTCTTCTTCTTCCTCCTTTTTTTCAGACCAGTAATCAAAATCAATCATAATTTAGCAGTCAGGTGATTTCCAGCCGGGCAAACAGTGTCATCAGCCGTAATTCCGTCTCTCTCTCTCTCTCTCTCTCTCTCTCTCTCTCTCTCTCTCGGAAAATAGCAATATCTTCTCATATATTTTTTTTTCAAATTGCTTTTTTCACTAACTTGTCGCACTCATCCTTTTCTTTATTTCTTCCTTTTTTTATGTATTATCTTCTTCTTCTTCTTTTCTTTTTCTTCTTCATCTTCTTCTTCTTCTTCTTTTTCTTTTCTATACTGATATATAGAAATAACTTCCCCTAAATTCTCCAACTTAAGATTTTACATTACGACTTTAATTTTCTCATCTAATTTCGACCCTCTCTTCCTTTCCATCCACCTCCTAATGCCCTGCGCTTCTTGCCCTTCCATACGTCATCGCCAAGGTAGACAGGATACCATAAACAAACAAACCAACACAAGATAAACATCAAACGTGTCTCGACTCTGTGTGTGTGTGTGTGTGTGTGTGTGTGTGTGTGTGTGTGTGTGTGTGTGTGTGTGGGCGGCAACGGGGAGAGGTTCTGTAAACACGGCGCTATTACCAACCTCGGGGAGCGGCCTAAACGCCCCTATTACACCCTTTGGTATGCCTCGGGGGGAAGGAAAGTGGGAAGCGAGCTGGTAACACTGCTACGACTTTCACGACGGAGGTGGAGAAAGAGGAAAAGGAGAAGGAAGAGAGAATAATGATGATAATGAGGATGATGGTAGTAGTAGTAGTAGAGGTGGTTGTAGTAGTAGTAGTAGTAGTAGTAGTAGTAGTAGTAGTAGTAGTAGTAGTAGTAGTAGTCGTAGTAGTGGTAGTAGTAGTACCAGTAGTAACAACAATAACAATAATAACAAGAATAAAAATAACAACAATAATAAGAAGGAAAAGAAAACAAAAATAAAAAGACTAAGAGAAGCTAGGATAAAGAAAAAAAATATTAGGATACGATTGAAAAATAAAAGAAATACGAAAATGAGGAAGGAGGACAAGAACAAAACAACGAAATCAGGACAACTAAAAAAAAAAAAAAAACGAAAAACACGAAAAGACAACGAAGAACCCCCAAAAAACAAACCAATCACTGAAAGAGAGAACGAACGCAAGCAGTGAAGGAGAGAAGCAGTGGTGAGGAGGAAGATGGAGGAAGGAGTGGGTGAGCGGGAGGATGTGTTGAGATGGGTGGGTATGGGATGGTGGAGTGGCAGGAGGTGGACGGGGGTGGTAGGGTGGAGGTGGGTGGGGTGGACGGAGTGGGTTGCATCATGTGGCGAGGCGGAGTGAAAATTTACATAAGAACGAAGCCTCCAGTTTATTGGCAATCAATGTTGCAAGCTTGGTCGTGACTCTTGCAAAATAGCAGCAATTAGTCTCTCTCTCTCTCTCTCTCTCTCTCTCTCTCTCTCTCTCTCTAACACTATAAAGACTGAGGATGGGAAGACAACGCAACTCTCTCTCTCTCTCTCTCTCTCTCTCTCTAACGCTAAGGAAACTGAGGATGGTAAGACAAAACGCCACTGCTCTCTCTCTCTCTCTCTCTCTCTCTCTCTCTCTCTCTCACCTGCCATACATCTCTCAGCAAACAATGAAGGCAGGCGTTCTAAGCTTGGTTCTCCTCAGGTAAGAGTGTAAAAATAATTGATCATATTTATTTTTATTTTATCCCAAGAATTACATTGATTAAATTTCCTCGCACGTTTTCTAATGTTTTTTTTTTCAAAAGCAATTATCTTTGGAATCGATTTTGTATTAAGAGTTCAAGGCTTATATTGTAAATTTTGGCGTGTTTTTATTTCGGGGGATTATGATTAATATTATTACTATCATTACTTTTATTTCTATCTGTACAGTGACTTCTATGTTATTGTTAAAAGTTGTGATTTCCTTCAGTGTTGTTTTATGAGATTGGTTGTCTTTATAAAGTTGTAATTTCTCTTTATTTTTTTCTTATTTCTATTCGAGTCATTACTTTTTCTTATTGTTGCCTTGATTAATTCTTTCCATTTTTTTTGTCTTATTTTCTTTTTGTGTGTGTGTGTGTTCCTGTACCACTGTTATTTATTTTAGTACTAATTATGTTCTAAATTAGCCTCTCTCTCTCTCTCTCTCTCTCTCTCTCTCTCTCTCTCTCTCTCTCTCTCCATCATCACCTTTTATCTCAGCCCTCTTCCTCTTCCTCCTCCACCTCTTCCTCCTATTGCTTCTTCTGCATCTCCTCTTCTACTCTCCCACCCACACCTCCTCCTCTTCCTCCTCCTCCTCCTCCTCCTCTCCTCCTCCTCCTCCTCCTCTTCCTCCTCCTCCTCTCCAAACGGTAGGGAGGAAAAGGTCGTTCACTTACCGTCGTCTGCAAGTCATCCGCTGCTCGTGGTAGTGGTGGTGGTGGTGGTGGTAATGAAAATGATGATAGGTAAGTGGTTGTTTTAAGGAAGAGTAAGAGCTAGTGGTGATAGTTGTGGTGGTGGTGGTGGTGGTGGTGGTGGTGGTGGTGGTGGTGGTGGTGGTGGTGGCGGTGGTGGCGGCGGTGGTGGTGGTGGAGTTGGTGGTAGTGGTGGTTAATATTATCCATCATCTATCTATCTCACACCTCCATTCTCCTTTCTCTCTCTCTCTCTCTCTCTCTCTCTCTCTCTCTCTCTCTCTCTCTCTCTGTTCTCTAATATCTTTCTCTAAACATCCTTTCTCTCATTTTCTCTTAATTCCAACACTTCTCTTCACTTATTTACACTTTCCTATCTTTATTCATCTTTTCACTTTCCCACTTCTCTCATCTTTCTTTTCTCCTCCTCCTTCTCCTCCTCCTCCTTTCCTTCGCTTCCCTCCATCTCACTCCTCCCTCCTTAATCATCAGATACAGACACACAAGGACGTTTCAAGCAGGTTTGTTTTCTTATCTGATGGAAGTTGGCAACGTGGGAAAGACGTTGTGGTGGTGGTGGTGGTGGTGGTGGTGTGTGTGTGTGTGTGTGTGTGTGTGTGTGTGTGTGTGTGTGTGTGTGTGTGTGTGTGTGTGTGTGTGTGTGTGTGTGTGTGTGTGTATGTATGTGTTTGTATGTATGTTTGTGTATGTGTGTGTGTGCGTGTTTGTGTGTGTCAGGCCTGTGCTTTTCATTTCCTTTTATTTTTTCATTCTCTCTCTCTCTCTCTCTCTCTCTCTCTCTCTCTCTCTCTCTCTCTCTCTCTCTCTCTCTCCCAGTCAGTCAGCTCGGTAAAAGGCTGAGTCAGTGTTTGTAGTGGGCTGTGTGTGTGTGTGTGTGTGTGTGTGTGTGTGTGTGTGTGTGTGTGTGTGTGTGTGTGTGTGTGTGTGTGTTTGCTTGGGCAGGCAAGGTCAGGTCGAGTGGACGAACGAGAAACTGGAGACGGCAGAGAGAGAGAGAGAGAGAGAGAGAGAGAGAGAGAGAGAGAGAGAGAGAGAGAGAGAGAGAGAGAGAGAGAGAGAGAGAGAGAGAGAGAGAGAGAGAGAGAGAGAGAGAGAAATGGCTGGAGATAAAGAGGGGTGAGGAGGAACAGAAGGAAGTATTGCCAGAATGATTGAGAGAGAGAGAGAGGAAGAGAGAGAGAGAGAGAGAGAGAGAGAGAGAGAGAGAGAGAGAGAGAGAGAGAGAGAGAGAGAGAGAGAGAGAGAGAGAGAGAGAGAGAGAGAGAGAGAGAGAGAGAGAGAGAGCTAGGAGGAGAGAGTGTGATAAACTAGGAAGATGAATATGATAACAAGAAAGACGAAGATGAAGATGGAATGACTGACGGCGTAGGTTAAGAGAGAGAGAGAGAGAGAGAGAGAGAGAGAGAGAGAGAGAGAGAGAGAGAGAGAGAGAGAGAGAGAGAGAGAGAGAGAGAGAGAGAGAGAGAGAGAGAGAGAGAGAGAGAGAGAAGAGAGAATCCTTTGTATACCTCAACCAATAAGAGGTGGAGGAGAAGGAAGAGGAAAGGGGGGAGGAGGAAGAGTGTGAAAAGAAAATTTTGAGATGAAAAGAAGAGAAGGGAAGGAAAATGAAGAGTAAAGGAAAGAGAAAGAAAAAATAACAAAGGAAGGAGTAAAGACGAGAATAAGAATGCGTGGAGAGAAAAAATATCAATGAAGGAGGAGGAATGAAGGAAAGCAAACAAAGAAAAGAGAAGGAAGAGAAGGACCAAGAGGAAAAAACAAGAGAAAGAGGACAAGAGAAAATAAAATAAAAATATAAGGAGATGAACGAGAAGACGAAAGGAAGGAAAGGAAAGAAGAAGGAGGATTTGGGAGAAGAAGAGGAAGAGGTGGCGAACGAGGGAGAGGAGGAGGAAGAAGAGGAGAAGGAAGAGGAGAAGGAAGAGGAGGAGGAGAGAATTTATGAAACGTGAATATAAAAGGTCAATTTTAAATCAATTTGAAGTTATGGATAAAATCTCTTAACGTACATTACAAAATTGCTTCTATTACTATTTCTTCTACTATTACTTACTCTCATTACTATCAACTTTCCACTATTATTTTACTACATGAAAAAAATAATGAAAAGAAAGGAAAACAACGAACAGAGGAATACAAAACTAAAATCTAAACCATTATTCTGATTTTTGATCTCTGTTTTCTGCATTACATTTATTGAAGCCAGTAAATAGACAAAGAAAAACATGAATAAGGAGAGGAAGAAAAAAAAAGAAAAAGGGAAATAGCAAACGTGATACTGAAAATTGAAGTAGCACAGCGGAAATGAACGAGAGAGAGAGAGAGAGAGAGAGAGAGAGAGAGAGAGAGAGAGAGAGAGAGAGAGAGAGAGAGAGAGAGAACAAAATAAACCTAAAGAGAAAGAGAAACAAAGCAGACAAACAACATAATATTTGAATAACCAACGAAAAACAAAGAACAAAAAATAATTAAGCGAATAATGATGAGATAGGAATTTTAAATGATGAGAACGGAAAGACGGAAGAGGAGGAGAAAGTGAAAAGGAAATGGAAAAGGAACGAATACCATAGGAGGAGGAGGAGGAGGAGGAGGAGGAGGAGGAGGAGGAGGAGGAGGAGGAGGAGGAGGAGGAGGAGGAAATACAAACATGACGTGGGCATAATGAAAGAAAGAAAGAAGGTTATGAAAGAGTGAGAGACGTGGTGAGAAAGGAGGAGGAGGAGGAGGAGGAGGAGGAAGAGAGGGAGGAGGCTACCTGGCTAGTTTTGAGAGAGAGAGAGAGAGAGAGAGAGAGAGAGAGAGAGAGAGAGAGAGAGAGAGAGAGAGAGAGAGAGAGAGAGAGAGAGAGAGAGAGAGAGAGAGAGAGAGAGAGAGAGAGAGAGAGAGAGAGAGAGAGAGAGAGAGAGTAGATGGGTGGAGTCTTGCAGTTACCACATAAAAATAGGTAATTAATTCCGTATTAGGTAACTGTATCAAGATGAAGGTGAGGGCATTTAATTACCACCACCACCACCACCAACACCACCACCACCAACAACAACAACAACAACAACAACAAAAACAATAACAATAAGAACAATAATAACAATAATTCTCAACTTACAAAATACGAGTACTATGATAATATTAAATGTTTCTCTCTCTCTCTCTCTCTCTCTCTCTCTATTCCTTATCTACATCCTCCTTATCTCTCTTCCTCAATTTTTCTCATTCCCTTATCCTCCCTCCCTCCATTTCCCTCCCTCCTTCTCTCCCTCCCTCCCTCCCTTCCTTCTTTCCCTCTTTTTATCCCTCCTAAATTCCTCTAGTCCTATTATTTAGAAGAGAAAAAAAAACTGAGAAAAAAATATAATTACACGCATTTCAAAAGACCATACGCCACACACACACACACACACACACACACACACACACACACACACACACACACACACACAACACACACAGTTCTTGTCGTTAAATGCGTTATATTTCACCACGGCTACATCGAAGTTGTTTAATTTGCGAGGTAAGCGAGTGTGCAAACAACCTCTTGATGGAGGAGGAGGAGGAGGAGGAGGAGGAGGAGGAGGAGGAGGAGGAGGAGGAGGAGGAGGAGGTGGCCAGTGGAACGGTGGGAGAGAATGAAAGGACAGAGAGAGAGAGAGAGAGAGGACCAGAGAGAGAGAGAGAGAGAGAGAGAGAGAGAGAGAGAGAGAGAGAGAGAGAGAGAGAGTGAGAGAGAGAGAGGTATGAATGACTGGAAAAAGGGTGGGAGTGACGGATAGATAAAGAGAACGAACTGAGACCAGAGAGAGAGAGAGAGAGAGAGAGAGAGAGAGAGAGAGAGAGAGAGAGAGAGAGAGAGAGAGAGAGAGAGAGAGAACTTACCCACCAATCTCCATTGTCCCAAAATAATTCCTCACTTCCTTTTCATTTAATTTTTATAAAGGTAAGCGACCAAGAGCACCACCACCATCACCACCTCAACCACCACCACCACCATCACCGCCTCAACCACCATCACCACCACCACCTCAACCACCACCACTACCTCCGTCTCCGCCCATTTTCTTTCTTTTTTTTCTTTTCCGACGCTCCTCTGACAAAATTCCGATCAAAGGGCGAGATATAAATGCACTCGTAAAAGGAATTCCTGAGTTACTGGGCGTATAAATAATAATGGTATGTTGTAGACTGTTATTGTTATTGAGGTATTTTTGTGATGGGTGAGTGTGGTGGTGGTGGTGGTGGTGGTTGTCGTGGTGGTATTTGCAGTAGTAGTAGTAATAGTGGTGGTGGTGGTGGTGGTGGTAGTAGTAATAATAGAAGAAGAAGAACAAGAACAAGAAGAAGAAGAACAAGAAGAACAAGACCAAAAAGAAGAACAAGAAGAACAAGAAGAAGATGATGATCATCATCATCATGATGAAGTAGTAGTAGTAGTAATAAGTAACAGCAGTAGTAGTAGTAGTCATAATAGTAGTCGTAATAGTAGTAGTAGTAGTAGTAGTAGTAGTAGTAGTAGTAGTAGTAATAATAATAATAGTAATAGCAGTAGTAATAATATAAATAGTAATAGTAGTAGTAGTAGTAGTAGTAGTAGTAGTATACAATAATAACAATAGCAACATAAACAAGCCCCCAACACACACCACCACCACCAACAACAACAACAACTTCTTTCACACAGACACATAACAAACTCCCTTCCACACAAACACACTCAAATCTCACCTTAATAAACACAACGCACACATACACACGCACAAACACCACACAAAGATATTCAGATCCCACATACCCTCGAGATACAGGTTTGAATTCTATAGCCACAATCGCACTAACCCGACCAGTCACACGTATCACAGGGCTGGACGCTTTTAGGTTACACAGGACACCGCCGCCCACCTGGTGCCTCGTTTAGATAGACCAGGTGACTACAGTGAAGGACAAGGCGAAACACGAGGGAGGAACAAACTGCACCAGATTTACGTGGGTATCGAACGGAGGTCCCTAAATGGAATAAGAAATACAGGGATGACATAAACAAAACTCTCAGGATAGGATAAGAAATAAAGGGTTCAGACAAAATAGAGATTTGGAAAAGAGATAAAGAAAACTGGTTCTTAAACAGAGTGGTAAATAAATGGAATAGAGTGTGTAATCAGTGTGTTAATGTGGAGTCATTAGTGAGGTTTACAAGGAGATCAGACAAATTTATGGGTGGAGATGAGGTGGAAATAGACAGGTATGCTTTACACCGGCACTGCCACGTGTATGTCCGATGGCTTCTTTGGGGTTTTCTTGTTTACTTGAAGTTCCTATGTAGCGACTATTACTGTGAATGAAAGCTCAGAGGATAACAAATACGCGAGTCTTCACTTCTGGCTGTCTATCACCGCCTATGCAGCTTAACAGGTGGTTGAAAGTCATAATATTGGAACATGTAGAAATTTTGGCATCTCAGCTAGTGGTCTTAAAATATATACACGTTTTCTAAATTTCAACCTTTCGGACATTTAACAATTTTTTCACCATCTTTCTTTGTATAATGCCTAATCATAAGCTGTAAGACATATTGTGCTCCAAGTCATGAATCTAAAGATAAATTACATCCAAACTGTGCTCAGCTATCTCAAAATACTCTTTCCTCTTCTTCAGCCTCTCCGTCATCACCCGCACAGTGCAGAAGGTCACGGCGGCATGCAGTATGAAAAGAAACCACTGCAATATTAAAACAAAGATCCAGTCACTTCATAATGTCACCTCAATGGTCTCAAACAATACATACTCGTCTTCGCACTTCGAATCTCCTGCTCTCCTCTTTACTGACAGAAACAGTTGCATTATTAAAAGAAATAGCTAAAGTCACTGCATAGTCTCAGTTCAGTGGTCTCAAAAAATACATACTCATCCTTGCACTTCGCTTCATTCTCTATCGTCTTTCCAGTGCGCTCAGATCATAGTTTGCGATACTGAGAAAAGGAAATTTAAAGTATCAAGAAGAATCTGCTGAAGTCACGCCACAATCTTAGCTCAGTGATCTCGAAAATATAAATATCAATTCTTCACTTCGGTTCATCTATCATCGTCTTTACAGCAGGTGTGAATCATTAAAGCTTGCGATATCAAAAACGAAAAAAATAATATCCAGCTAATTCAACCACTCTAGCTAATGTGTCTCAAAATATACGTTCCTGCACTTTGGCTTGCTTGTTGGCTTGTATTGTGCCCTTGTAATGTGCTAAGGATATTGCAGATGTTTATTAAAACCCCTTCAGTAACAGGACACGTTTTCATATTCACTCTAGTTACTATATGGCGACTTTATACAGCTTCAGAAACTTATGTGGGGTTTAAAATGATAAAGACTGTGGCCATTCATTTTTTGACCTCCAAAGACCTTTTCTTATGTCAATAGAATCGTCTAATCACACCCAAAACTCAAGGTAAAAATGCGTCCCGGTACTGAAGGGGTTAAACTCAATATTCTTATACACTTGAAAGTCTCGCATCAACAACTTTCAACAAAACTAAGCAAACATTCCTCTAGTTTTCGAGTGAGATTTTAGTGACAGTTTTCAAGGTTTGTAGTGATTCTTATGACAGTTTAACAATCACTCTGCTCTATTAGTAGTAAAAACACCAATAAGAACACAGATAATTTATGTAGCCTTCTGTAGTCACTGTATGAAAAAAAGTCCTTAACCCTTTCAATACCATGCTGCGTTCTCATATTCATTGTGGTTACTATATCTTATATAGCTTCAGAACCTTATGTGGGGATTAAAATAGTAAAGATTCTGGCCATTAATCTTCTGACCTTCATAGATCCTTCCTAATGCAAATAAAATCGTCTAATCATATCTCATGGTAAAAATGCGTCCCAGTACTGAAGAGGTTAAGACTTATGAGTTCATAGAAAAAATAAGCTCCACTCTCTTGACCTCCCTTCGCTAAGTCTTCAGGTGCAGGTTAAGTGAAGCCGCCCGCTGTGTTTATGGTCCCCTGGCAGTCTGGTACGAGTAGTGTTGGAATGTTCTCCAATTCATCCTTTGCCTTATAATTAATTTGCTTCACAAGGGGGTCGATAAACTTTGACTAAATTCCTTCGCTATTTTCGAATTCCTCCTCTTTTAATTTGTGTTATTGATCTATCTATCTTTTCTATAATATTTTCTCTGTCTACGTCTTTTGTTACCTTCACTAGATTTCTTCGCTATTTTCTAATACCTTCTGTTTTAATATGTGTTACTAATCAGTCTATTCATTTTTCCTAGTGTATTTTCTATTTCAATGTATTTTGTTACTTTTTTATCGTTCTTTATCTCACAAAACGATTGACTTACTTTCTTCTCTTGCTTCTCTTACATATTTACCTCCCTGTGCTTCTTCTCTATAACATTTTCATTGACATTATTATCTAACTCCTTTTTCATTATTTTCCTTTACTTTTTCTTCTATTGCCTCAACATTTATCGTTCTTCAAGTCACACAATCTTCAGGTTCAATGCATGCGTTACTTTTATAAGATTAACTGCCAAACTTAACTTCCTTTTATTATAATCCATTCCTTTATATTTTTATGATCTCGTATTTTTTCCATCTTTCTCTTAATCACATCATCTTTTTCTCGTATATATGTAATTCTAAGCCTTGCCCTCCTTTTTTTTTTTATTTATCTCTTACTGTTCTTTTTACAATATTTAATCATAGTCTGTAAGAAATATTGTGTTCCAAGTGATGAACATACAGATAGGTTACATCCGAACTGTGCCCAGCCATCCGAAGACCAGCCGTACCGTACCAAAGGACAGAATCTGATCCTTTCTGAGATATGTGGCCGCGCCTCCACATTTCACGCAGGACGGAGTTCGGTTCCACAAGAGAAAGCTCCCCATGTCATATAAAAGAGGGAGTTTGATTTTACAAAGATTGGCTACTCAGTTCCATAATAAAAGGGCATTTGATTCCATAAAAAAAAAAAACATTAATTTGATTCTACATAAAAGAACATTCGATTCTACAAAAAGAACATTTGATTCTATAAAAATAATAAATAAAGAAATAGATCACAGGAAAAAGGAATGTTAGAGAAGATGTTTAAGAGAGAGCAAAAAAGTATCTCAGTTAAAAGTAGAGAGGAAAGTACAATTAAAAGTGGAAAAGAGACAAAACGTTGCACAGTGAGAGAGAACTGCAATGCTCAAATGCTGGAGGAAATAAAAGTACTGCGTGTAAGCAAAGACATTAGAAAAAAAAGGAAAAAAAATACTGTTCTTAAGGCATGAAAATACAAAAAAGCGAAAACAAAAAAATTCAGTAAAAAAAAAAAAATAATAATAAAAAGTCAGGGTAAGGAACTGCTTAGTAAGAGAGCAAGAAGTGCTGTGTCAGGCAAGAAGGAAAGGCAAGAAGAGTAACAAAACCTGGCAGTGCTGTCTGTGGCGGACCAAACAGCGGGAGCCTCCGTCCTTCCTTCACGCCGTGTTTACCTGCCGGAGAAAAAGTGAAATGTAAATCGGGTGAGGATTTACCTGGACTGACAGGGCTAATTTGCATAATGAAATAATCGACTTGGGGGCAGTACCGAGAGAGAGAGAGAGAGAGAGAGAGAGAGAGAGAGAGAGAGAGAGAGAGAGAGAGAGAGAGAGAGAGAGAGAGAGAGAGAGAGTACATATCCCATCACATTCCTCCCATAAAAAAAACTAATAAAATCAAATACATTCTAAACACTGACTATTCAATCCACAAGCAAAGGTTCAAATAAAAGGTTCAAAAGAGTCACTGCTTCGAATCAGGTTTACTCAGAGGCTTCACGGGACTGACTGACCTCGCTGGGGTTCAACGTTCATCCTCCTTAAACCCTCATTATTCACCCAGGGCCGCCACCCCACCTGAACCTTTCCCTCACCATCCCCGGACCAGGTTCAGGTGAGTGGCAGGTGAAAAGGAAACCCTCGTCAGGTGTAAGAGAAGAACCCTGCACTTTATTTTTATTTACCTGTTCTGATTTAGCATTTTTTTTCCTTATTCTTGTTTTTCATTGTCTTTGCTTTCCCTTACTTTTGTTTTCTAGTGTCTAATCTATTTTTTTCTTGTTATCTCTGCTTTTCTTTTAATATTTTGTTCCTTTTTTTAGTCTATTTCAAATTTTTTATTTTTATTTTGCTTTATTTTTTCTCTACATTATCTTCTGTCGTTCCTTTCAGCTTTCTTTCCTGCCATACATTCATTTATTATCTGTTTCTTCTCTTCCATTATCTTTGAAATTATTCCTGTATTTTCATATTTTTCTTCTACTGTCTTTGAAATCATCCTTCTTGTATCTACCATCTTCAACTACTCTTTATTTACCTATTTCTTTTCTAGTATAGCCCTTCATGTATTCCTTCCATCATTCCCTTTCCTATGACTATCCTTTTACGATGCCTTTACTAATCTCTCTCTCTCTCTCTCTCTCTCTCTCTCTCTCTCTCTAACACCTCTTCACTTATTACCTTTTTAACTTTACCCCTTTCACCTATTACTGTTCACTCAGCCATCACCCCCTCCCTCTCACTTTTGCGTTCCCATCCCTTCCCTTCCCTTCCCTTCACTCCATCGCGACGCCGCTAAACCTTCACTTAGAATGCTTTGAAACATGGCAACTGGAGAATACTACTACTACCACCACCACCACCACAACAACAACAACAGTAGTAGCACTCCGTTAAATGCATTATACTGTACACACTTTTTATGTCCTACTGTATTATGTATTTATGCACGTACGTCTGTCTGTATGTATGTATGTAACCCTGAAGGCTCCTGAACACACACACACACACACACACACACACACACACACACACACACATTAGCATATCCCCCTCAGCATCACGTAAACAAGCCACAAATAACAGCCAAGACTAATTGCATTGAAAATTAATAGCAGGGCAAAGTGGGTCGTTTCGGAGACCTTTGGGGACACCCTGAGGAGGAGGAGGAGGAGGAGGAGGAGGAGGAGGAGGAGGAGGAGGAGGAGGAGGAGGAGGAGGAGGAGGAGGAGGAGGAGGGAGGAAGCAAGAAAACGAAAGGAAAGAGAAAAATAAGCGAAACAACAACAACCACAGCAACAAAGATAAGTGAAAAGTTAGAGAAAAGAGGAGAAAAAAGAAGAAAAAGGATAAGGAAGAAGAAGAAAAAAAAAAAAAAATAATAATAATAATAATAATAATAATAATAATAAGGAAACGAAAGGAAGAAGAAAAAAAATAAGCAAAACAACAACAACAGCAACACAGATAAAAACTAAAAACTTACAGAGAAAAATGGAGAAAAAAGAAGAAAAAGAAGGTGGAGCAAAATTAATGCTAAGTGGAATACGTGGAGCATGAGGGATGGGTTGTGAGGGAAGTGGAAGGGGGTGATGGGATGTGAGGGGCATGATAGGATTAGTAATGGTTGGGATGGGAGTGATTGAAAGGATCTGTATATGGCCAGGTCAGGTGATGGATGGGTATGGGAGGGTATGGGAGGTGGAGGAATAGGTGTGGACTGGATATGGATGAGTGGGTATAGATGAGAGAGAGAGAGAGAGAGAGAGAGAGAGAGAGAGAGAGAGAGAGAGAGAGAGAGAGAGAGAGAGAAATTAGCAGTAAAAATAAATTAAGATGTATTGGAGAAAACAATCTAGCAAGTAAATCAATATATATGTATGACTGTCTACCTTTAATTCTTTCAAAAGGCAAATTTCCACATTAACTTTCCCACAGTAAGATACAGTACGTCCTACCAAAGATGTCTCTCATGACGTTGGATTAGGTTACATTGATTAGATTAAAAGTTGAATTGCGTTGTGTTGGGCTAGATTAAGTTGTGTAGGTTAGGTTAGGTTAGGTTAGCTTAGGTTAGATTAGGTTGGATCAGATCAGGTTAGGCTAGGTTAGGTTAAGTTGGATTATATCAGGTTAGGTTAGGTTAGGTTAGGTTAAGTTAGGTGAGGTTAGGTTAGGTTATATTGAATTATATTAGGTTTGATTGGATTTAATTACGTAAGATTGGCTCAGGTTGCATCAAGTTGCATTAAGGCAGGTTAGATAGCATTATGTTAATTTAGATAAATACTTATAGTTATGTAGTCTTAACGTAAACAAACTTACAGTAATTTCGATAAGTCAGCTCAAATGAAGTCTTATTCACAAGGAAACTTCAGTGGAATTCAACACTACTCTAAACATTGAAAGAAATACAGATAGATAAACATAATCAAGAACACGAGGGAAAGACAAAAGATGAACAGAAGGATTCAAAAGATTCCGAGTTGAGAGTGGAGGAGGACACGGATGAATAAGGCAAGGCAGGTGAGGCAGACACTCAATCCATCATCCAAAGGTATAAAAAAATGAGTGTTAATCATATCGTGCAAAAAAAAAAAAAAAGTAATATGTAAAGTGACAGCTGCTTCACCTACGCTAAAATAGGGACATGGATTAACTGGTGGTGGTGGTGGTGGTGGTGGTGGTGGTGGCAGTGGTGGTGGTGGTGGTGGTGGTGGTGGTGGCATTAATAGAAATAGTAGGAATAGAGGAAGTTCTGCAGTGGTAGTAGCAGAGTAATGGTGACAGTAGTGTTAGTAGTAGTAGTAGTAGTAGTAGTAGTGTTTGTGGTGGTGGTGGTGGTAGTAGTAGTAGTGTTTGTAGTAGTAGTAGTAGTAGTAGCAGTAATAGTAATAATGGTGATGGTGGTAGTACTAACCCAACACTAGCAATCTTAACATAAAAAAAAGTAAAACTACCAAAAATATTACAAGCAGCAAAAACAGCAGTAACAACACTAGTAGAAATAAGAGTAATGGCAGCAGTAGTAGCAGAAGTAGCAGTAGTAGCGGTAGTGGCAGTAGCAGTAATGGCCTTCAGGTGAGCGGCAAGCAGGTGACCCTTGGGACCCGAACAACACACCTGTGGCGGCATCTCATCAACGGACAGGTGAAGCGATTTACGACACAACTTAGCCATTAGCAAGCCGTGTTCCGCTGCCCCCGCCATTCATGTGTGTGTGTGTGTGTGTGTGTCCTTCCTCACCCTCCTCCTCCTTCCATCTCTTTATATTCATGTCTTTTACTGCTCTCTCTCTGTGTCTTTGTCTTCTTGTCTCTCTCTCTCTCTCTCTCTCTCTCTCTCTCTCTCTTATAATCTTATATATCTTTCCTATTACCTTATACTTCCTCCTCCTCCTCTTTTTTCATCTTTCTCTTCCTCTTTTCCTTTCCTCTCTTTCTTTATTTTCCTCCCTATTCTCTTCTTCCTCTTCATTTTCCTTTGTCTCT
>NC_059275.1:13907033-13914533 GCF_017591435.1 Portunus trituberculatus
CTCTCTCTCTCTCTAAAAGGGTAAATATTAAAAGGCAAACGGTTTAAAGCGAGATTGCTGCAAGATAAACATCATCAATAGTATGGAGCATTTTTATGGAAGAACCAAAAATGTACAGGAGAGAAGGAGGAGGAAGAGAAGGAAGAGGAAGAGGAAGAGGAGGAGGAAGAGGATGAGAAGGAAAGAGAGGAGGTAGAGTAGGAATACAAAAGAAAAACAAACATATCTTTTTTGTCCCGTTAAGCTGTTTGATGAAGAGGAAAATAAATGATTAAACTAGAATTGGTTTTAGTGACAGGACGATTAAAAGGAGGAGGAGGAGGAGGAGGAGGAGGAGGAGGAGGAGGAGGAGGAGGAGGAGGAGGAGGAGGAGGAGGAGGAGGAGGAGGAGGAGGAGGAAGAGGAGGAGGGTGGTAAAGCTGTTAATGTAAGAGATGAGTCCTAAAGAGAGTTGCGTTCTTCTCACTCTCAATCTCAAGAAAAGGAAAATGGAAAAGAGAAGAAGAAAAAGAATAAAGAAAAGGAAAAAAGAATAAAAAGTAGACGGAAAAATAGTTTTGGTCTTGGAGAAATAACACTTTTTCTTCCAAGCCTGTAAAAAGAGAATCGTTTGGTATTTTTTTCTCTGCTTGTAAGAAATTATAGTTTTTTCTACCGAGTGAGTAAAAAGGGAACAAGTTTCGTGTGTGTGTGTGTGTGTGTGTGTAAGTATAACATGTGCGGCCAAACACGGGCTTATTCTGGCCTCTGGGAATTGACGTCCGGACAAACTGGTTCTCCTTCACCACCACCACCTTCACCACCACCACCATCACCACCACCTCCACCACCACCACCACCTCCACGTCAACTGCACCGGCGACCGTCCACCTTCACCTCCATCAAGCAGCGTCTCTATTCTCATCACCACCACCACCACCACCACCACTACCTAACACCTCACCATTAATTAGGAGTGGAAGCCTTTGCATACACACACACACACACGCCCGGTAGCTCATTGGTTAGAGCGCTGGCTTCACAAGCCAGAAGACCGGGGTTCGATTCCCCGGCCGGGTGGAGATATTTGTGTGTGTCTCCTCTCACGTGTAGCCCCTAGCAGTGAGTAGGTACGGGATGTAAATCGAGGAGTTGTGACCTTGTTGTCCCGGTGTGTGGTGTGTGCCTGGTCTCAGGCCTATCCGAAGATCGGAAATCATGAGCTCTGAGCTCGTTCCGTAGGGTAACGTCTGGCTGTCTCGTCAGAGACTGGAGCAGATCAAACAGTGAAACACCGAGTAGTGTAGTGGTTAGCACACTCAACTCACAATCGAGAGGGCCCGGGTTCGAGTCCCGGGAAGCGGCGAGGCAAATGGGCAAGCCTCTTAATGTGTGACCCCTGTTCACCTAGCAGCACATAGGTAAGGGATGTAACTCGAGGGGTTGTGGCCTCGCTTTCCTGGTGTGTGGAGTGTGTTGTGGTCTCAGTCCTACCCGAAGATCGGTCTATAAGCTCTGAGCTCTCTCCGTAATGAGAAAGACTGGCTGGGTGACCAGCAAACGACCGTGGTGAATTACACACACACACACACACACACACACAAACACACACACACCTGTACACGTCCTTGGTTCTTATCGTAAGGTCACCTGGGGAAGTTCTCTCTCAGGTGTGCATGCAGACCACAATATGACAGGTGTGTGTGTGTTTGTGTGTGTGTGTGCGTGTGTGTGTTGGGTGCTACTTTTCAATGACTGTCTGTCTGTCTGTCTCTCTCTCTCTCTCTCTCTCTCTCTCTCTCTCTCTCTCTCACTCACTCACTCACTCACTCACTCACTCTCTCTCTCTCTCTCTCATCGCTCTGCTTCCTCTAATTAGTCAAGGTCAACAGCATCGTGGAGCAGCTGCGTCAGACACTACTCCTCCTCCTCCTCCTCCACACCGTCTTCACCTTCCCCTACACAGCTGAGGGATGAAGGAAAAGCAACCCTTCTCTTGCTCTTCCATTACCTTCTTTCCCTCCTCCTCTTCCTCCACGCAATCCTATTACTCTATTTCCATTATCTCTTCTCTCACTTCTTCTCCTCCTCGTTCTCCATCTCCTTGTCCTCTTCCAGTTAATCACGTTCCAGAAGTCAAGTGAAGGAAAGAGGGAGAAGACAAACCTGTTATCAATCTTGTTATGACCACCTCCTCAATCCACACCCTCCTCCACCTCTTCTTCCTCCTCCTCCCCCTCCTCTACCTCCTTCCACTTCTCCTCTCGCTAATCACCTTCCAGCAATCCACCCTTTGACTTCCACCGCGGACGAATCAATTCTACTGCCTCCATTATGCAAACGATTAGCTTCACCTGTGTCCACCTGGCTCCTCTGGCTCCCCACGGCTCACCTGGCCAATTAGACGCGCACTTCCCTGAACACTAACGCACTGGTGGGCTGGACAACGTGATGGGTTGCCTAACGTAACGCAATATGGCTCAACTTAACTAAGCGTGTCCTATACCAAGGTTTTTGTGGGTTATTTTGATGTGTAACCTAACCTATCGTAATCAACACTAGCTTTACTTACGTTAGCATCACGGGAACTAAACTAATCCATAATAAACCAAGTGGGATAGGAAATAAGGTAGTATAAATTAAGCAGTACTGGGACGCATATTTATCATGAATTTTGTGTACGATTAGACGAGTTTATTGACATTAGCAAGGGTCTATGGAAGTCAGAAGATTAATGATCAGTTTCCTCTATTCTAGTCCCATACATAAGTGTCTGAAGTTGTATGAAACCAGCAAAGAGTAACTAAAATGAATATGAAAATGCGTCATTGTACTGAAGGGGTTAAGCGTAACAAACTAACCTGTCTACACCTAATCTAACCTGTCTTCACGTAATCTAATCTAACCTAACGTAATCAACACAAAATTCAGACAAGAAAAACCAAGCCAGCACAACCAAAATCAAGCGCCCAAACGACGGTAAGCTGCTGCTCCTCGGCCCACAACGCTTGGCTGCTCGAGCTCCACACCCCATGAACTGCAATGCCACGGAACACTTATAAGGGAAAGGGAAAGTGTTTTGTTCCTCTCCTCTGAACGCTTGGCTGTTATTCCCTTTCTTCGCTAATACTTAACGCCTACTAGTGAAGGTCTGTCTATGCTTCAGGTTAATGGATAGTTGCTACATTTTAATTAAGGTGTATTGTGTGATTTGGTATGGGAATCAATTTTGTATGACCTGAAAGGAAATTTCTCTCACTCTCTCTCTCTCTCTCTGCAATTCCCTGCATAAAACCATTTTCGTTCTCTCCCATCAACCATTTAAGTGTCTATGATTGATAAGTCAGTAGGGTAAAAAAAAAAAAAAAAAGAAAGAAAGAAAAATAAAACAGCAAAGGAAGTGGAAGAGAGTCCCAGTTTTCCTCCACTTGAACAACTGACTGTATGAAACTCTATTTGTCAGTCCATAAACCAACAAACCTAGCTAAGAAAGAGAAAGTTACATTATCACTACACGCCTAAAGGTCTATTGTCAATGTATAAGGTAGTGAGTAACAGTTGTATGCGTGTGTGTATGTCTGTGTGTCTGCATGCACGCGTCTTGATCATCCAGTTTCTCCTTTGTTATCTGTCCTTCACCCTAAACGCCTCTGCAGCAGTGTGACGGCTGAGGGAGACAACCTGTTTGCATCCTTGACCGCCAGCCAGGCCTCACTTGCTCCAGACACCGATGTACAGACTGACTGCTGGTGTTAAGAGACGCTCAACAATTTTTCCGATAACTGCAATTTTTTTTCACTCGGCTTCTGTTTTGTGTTCTTGGATACATTTAAAGACAAAACTTGAATTAGTGAATTGGTGAGATTAACCCTCGTGAGTGTCAATAATTTTTCTTTCCTTTTTCTCATCACTATTCTTTTGGATATATTAAGTGTCATGTAACTACAAAATTCAGTTCACGTTAGTTTTTCTTCCTACATATCCAGCCTGAGTGGTTTAGATAAGACAAAGGCTACATAACCTTTCTGTCACTGTTTGATGCATTAAAGCAAACATGTTACGCTTACTCCTTGACACCTGTGATTAATAAATCATATTTTTTATCATATATTTTTTCCATGTTACTGATTCCTAAGCTTGACTTATAAATAATGGTCTTTTTTTTTTATCTTATCTTTATTCTAGGTTCGTATATTAGTGACATACAAAAGATAAAATTGGGGTCATAGTTTCTTTTGTACGTTCAAGCAAACAAGATTTCATAGCTGTTTACGTGTTTGTAAAGAATGACCAAGGTAGTAAAGGTGTTAAGGCTACTGTTTATAACTCTGTTTGTTTGTCTGAACGCGTATTCTACTCCACTTTCCCTTTCCTTTCTGTATAGTCATTGTTTCTCTTTTCCTTTTACTTTTTTTTTCCTGAATGATACGAAGTTATCTGCGTTTCTTCCTCATTTCAACTTTCCTTTCTGGTAAGTTCTTCCGTGTCACTTTCCCTTTCCCTCCTGCCGTGATTCCTCTCTTCCTCCTCCAGAAAACTTGGAGGCAAACTCGCGTGTTCCTTTCCTCAGTGATGAAGCAGAATCATTGTCAAAGTGTCACCGTCATCGTCAAAACAGACCTAAACTTCCAAGGAGTGTGTCAAATTATAATCGTGACGGAAACATTTTGGAAAAAAAAAACAATTTCCACTATTCGAGATGAGACACAGTGTTTTTCCATAAATGATACATGATTCTTGTTAAGTTATCACCAAAATCATAAGGATACCCCACAAAAAACCTGGTGATTTCCACAAGAACTCATCAAATTATTACTGAAACCATGAAAACGCCGTTGAAAACCCCTATGACTTACACTAGAGTCTGCCAAACTGTTAAAAAAATCGTGACCAGACTCTTGAAAAACCATCATAATTTCAACAGAAAACTTTCACATTAACATAATAATCATAAACACTTCCTTAAGAACTTCTGCAAACTTCCCATTGCTTCTGTTAAAACAAGTCGAAAAGAAATATCTGATACCATTTGGTGCATTGTATCTTAACCTCTTCAGTGCTGGGACGCATTCTTCTTTGAATTTTGGGTACGATTAGACAATTTTATTTATATTAGAAAGGATCTATGGAGGTCAGAATACTAATGGCCAGAGTCTTCACTGTGTTAATCCCCACATACGTTTCCGAAGCTGTATAAAATCATCAAATAGTAACCAGAATAAAGATGAAAACGTGTTATGGTACTGAAAGAGTTAAAACACTATTCTGAAGCTTATTCTCTTGTTCTTTAGGGTCTGAAATCATTAAATGAGCTAAAAATCATACAAACTAATATAACCTTTCTTTTCTTCATCCTGTAGGTGTTTATACAATCATACATTATTTTTAGTGTTCTTTGTTGCATATCGCAGTGAAGATGGACTCCTGAGCCTGTCTGGGTGCCTTCCTTCCCCTGCCTGCCTTTCTTACCTCAAATGAAGGACTCACCAGGAAGCGCCCGCCTTATAAGACCCGCCACGTCGCCTTCCTGTCTCGTGTATGACGCTCAAGTATGACAAGACAACGCCTCTAGCTACCCCAGCATCACTCCTGCCTCACCCCTGCGTCACCCCACCGCCTGACCTCCTCTCTCCCTCCCTCAAGTGACGTCTGGGTGCCTCGGGATCGTAAAAACAGAAGTACCTCGCCAGGGTGATGGGTTGCGATGAGTTTTGCAAGGTAAGATTATTGCAAGATTAATACGAGGGAGAGGAAAAAAATAATTGCCAAGTGGAATGTCTTCATCATCTTGAATATCATGAACTAGAGGTAAGTGGATGCCGGGCTAACCTAACCTAACGTAGTCTAACCTTACCTAATACACCTGAGATAATTACTAAGGATGCTGATGCAGGTATATTAATTCTCTCTCTCTCTCTCTCTCTCACTCCGCCTCAGGATATGTTTTCCAGACATGCTTCACGAGTTATGAGGGAGGGAGAGAGGGAAGGAGGGAGGGAGAGAGGGAAGAAGGGAGGAAAGGGGAGTGAGAGAGAGGGAGGGAGGGAAGGATGGAGGGGGGAAGGAGGGAGGGAGGGAAGAAGGAGGGAGAGGAGGAGGAACGAGGGGTATAAATGAGGCATGAAGGATGGAAGTGGATAGAAAAAAGGTAAAAAAGAGAGGAAGAGAAGTGTGAAGGAAAAGAAGCATGGAAATAAAAGAGAACCAGAGAGATATTAAATAGGAATGAGAGAGAGAAGAGCAGACAAGCAAGGACAGACACCAGAAAAGGAGAGAAAAGAATAAATAGAGAAGAAAGAAAGAAAATGGAGAAACTGAAGAAAAAAACAAAAATGAAATGGAAACGATGAAAAACAAGAAAATGAAAAGGTAAAAGAAAATTAGAGACAAGAATAGAATGAAAGAAGAGGAAAAATACGAAGAAAAATAAAGGAGACGAAAGGAATAATGAATGGAAAGAAAAAAGGAAAACGAAAAGAAACAAGAAAATAGGAAATAGAAGAGCATGGGAATGAGAGAGGGAAGGAAGGAAGGAAAGAAGGAAGGAAGTAATAATTAGCATATGAATCTATGTGTGTGTGTGTGTGTGTGAGAGAGTGAGAGAGAGAGAGAGAGAGAGAGAGAGAGAGAGAGAGAGAGAGAGAGAGAGAGAGAGAGAGAGAGAGAGAGAGAGAGAGAATTCTGTTTAGTTGTGTTGACTCTTCTGACTTGGCAGTTTGTTGAGCTTTTGTCCTTCAGGTGATACTAAGAGGAGGAGGAGGAGGAGGAGGAGGAGGAGGAGGAGGAGGAGGAGGAGGAGGAGGAGGAGGAGGAGGAGGAGGAGGAGGAGGAGGAGGAGGAGGAGGAGGAGGAGGAGGAGGAGGAGGAGGAGGAGGAGGAGGAGAAGGAGGAGAAGGAGAAACGGTACTATCCCCTCTCCCTACCGTTTCTCACCCCCTCCCTCTTCCTTCACATGACAAACAGCGACCGTGTAATATTGAGACAAAAGTTAGCGATGAAGAGTGAAAGAACTGCAGGAGGAGGAGGAGGAGGAGGAGGAGGAAGAAAAGGGGGAGAAGAATAAAGAAAAGCAGAAAAAACAAAAGAATAAGAAACAAAAACAAGAACACAAGATCAATAAGTTGTTGTTGGTGGTAGTAGTAGTAGTAGTAGTAGTAGTAGTAGTTGTTGTTGTTGTTGTTGTTGTTGTTGTTGTTGTTGTTGTTGTTGTTGTTGTTGTTGTTGTTGTTGTTGTTGTTGTTGTTGTTGTTGTTGTTGCTGCTGCTGCTGCTGCTGTTGTTGTTATAGAATCAGCACCTGTAACGAGGTATGTGGTGGTGGTGGTGGTGGTGGTGGTGGCGGTGATGGTCGTGGTGGTCAGGAGAAAATAACAACTACCTGACAGGTGCCACTTCTACACCTGTACTAATTAGTCCGCGAGTCTCCCGGTGGTCCCTGAGCCCTGACCAGCTTTCCCTGACCTGCCCCGGCACGCAACACGCCCATCACTCCCCATCATTGTCATCATTACCGCCATCACTT
>NC_059275.1:13922033-13939533 GCF_017591435.1 Portunus trituberculatus
GAGAGAGAGAGAGAGAGAGAGAGAGAGAGAGAGAGAGAGAGAGAGAGAGAGAGAGAGAGAGAGAGAGAGAGAGAGAGAGAGAGAGAGAGAGAGAAAATGGTAAGTAGATAAATTTGCTCTCATTCCTTTTATCTATTCTCGTTTTGTTTTCATCTTGGTCGTTCTTTTCTCCTCGTTTATCTCTTATGATTTTTCCTTCTCTGCTTTTCTCTCTCTTACTTTCCTTTTCCTCCCATTCACTTCTCTTCTTCCTCCTCCTCTACGTACATCTCACGATTCATTCATATTTGCATAATTTACAATAAGAGGTACAGATAATAAAGATGATGATAGCAACAACAATGATAAAAAAAATAATGATAGTAATAATAATAATAATAATAATGATAATAATAATAATAATAATAATAATAATAATAATAATAATAATAATAATAAGCGACATGTACAAACAAGAAAAAAATTACAACTGAATTTCTATACACTATTGTAATTAAACAACAACAACAACAACGAGAACCACACCAGTAGTAGTAGTAGTAGTAGTAGTTTCTGTAGTAGTAGTTTTTATAGTTGTAGTTTTTGTAGTAGTAGTAGTAGTAGTAGTAGCAGTAAAAGGGAGTGACTGACTATGGTGGAGATAATTGGTGTTGTGGTGATGGTGATAGTGGTGGTGGTGTGAAATTCATAAAAGCATTGCCGCCATTAACCCAGTAGGAGGAGGAGGAGGAGGAGGAGGAGGAGGAGGAGGAGGAGGAGGAGGAGGAGGAGGAGGAGGAGGAGGAGGAGGAGAAGGAGGAGGAGGAGGAGGGCTATCTCACTGAGGACACAAAGGCAGGTCAGCGGATGATGGAAAAATGGGAGAAAAAGAGAGAAAGATACAGAGAACAAAACTTTATCAACCGCATGCCTTTGATGAAACTATTCTCTCTCTCTCTCTCTGTATGTATGTACGCATGTATTCGATTGATTTTCACATATTAAAGATTTTTTTTCATATTGTGATGTTTTCTTTTAATTTCAGTGGTTTTAATTATTAACATCTGTCTGATGAAGAAGCAGCAGCTCGCTAAAGAACTAATAATAATACGTAAAAGTGGAAATCAGTCTCTCTCTCTCCCCTCTCTCTCCATTACCACAGCTGTCAAAACCGCTGCCAAGGACACCGAAAAACGCTCTAGATGAACCGATACGCAAGCCTACTCTCCTTCCCCCCCTCTCCCTTCTCCCTCTCTCTCCACCACGCCCTGGGCCCCAAAACAATTCCTCCTCCTCAGCTGTCATCCTAAAGTAGGTGGGAGAGCAGGAAAGGAACAAGGGAGAAGGAGAGGGACAGGGAGAGGGAGAGTGGGAGCAGCAGCAAAGGAACAGGGAGAGGGAGAGAGAAGGAGAGAGGGATAGGGAGATGGAGAGTGGGAGAAGTCTTACTGAAGGAACAATGAAAGATCCTCCAAAGAGCACAGGACCGGAATATCTGTGAAGGGAAAGGAGGAGGAGGAGGAGGAGGAGGAGGAGGAGGAGGAGGAGGAGGAGGAGGAAGAGGAGGAGGAGGAAACATCTGTGAAGGGAAGATAGGACGTGCAGAGAGAGAGAGAGAGAGAGAGAGAGAGAGAGAGAGAGAGAGAGAGAGAGAGAGAGAGAGAGAGAGAGAGAACGTAGGATTTGGAGGATAATAGAAGGGAGGGGGGAATGAGAATATAAATAACCGCAGAGAGAGAGAGAGAGAGAGAGAGAGAGAGAGAGAGAGAGACTGCCACTCTCTACAAATATCAAGTTACTCTTTGTCCCCTTCCAAGACTCATGCAGGATGACACAAGAGGAGGAGGAGGAGGAGGAGGAGGAGGAGGAGGAAGAGGAAGAGGAGGAGGAAAAGCAAAGAAAGACAAAGGAAAAGTAAAGTCGAAATCAAGAAGAAAAGTCGGGGAGAGAGAAAAGAAATAGAGGAGGAGGAGGAGGAGGAGGAGGAGGAGGAGGAGGAGGAGGAGGAGGAGGAGGAGGAGGAGGTCAGGGTGATCAGGCGCACACAAGAATCAAGTCATAATGATTGTAAACCGGAAAATTTGCATGAAAAGAGACTTGAGAGAGAGAGAGAGAGAGAGAGAGAGAGAGAGAGAGAGAGAGAGAGAGAGAGAGAGAGAGAGAGAGAGAGAGAGAGAAAGTAAATAAGGCCATTACACTAAACACACCTTGTTCTTAATTACCGAAATTAGAGAGAGAGAGAGAGAGAGAGAGAGAGAGAGAGAGAGAGAGAGAGAGAGAGAGAGAGAGAGAGAGAGAGAGAGAGAGAGAGAGAGAGAGAGAGAGAGAGAGAGAGAGAGAGAGAGAGAGAGAGAGAGAGAGAGAGAGGCCACCATATCTTCCCTTAATTAGTCTCAGGTGAACATCTTTACCTGTTCTCTAATTGTCATACTTGTCCACCTTGCCATTTCTTACCTTTACTCTTACCTACCTTATTATTCCTCCTCCTCCTCCTCTTCTCCATCCCTGATTCCACTCATTCATTCACAGCATTCTTTTCTCTCTTCACTAATGGCCTGTTTCTCTCTCTCTCTCTCATCTCTAAACTTTTTTTTATTTTCTTTATTTTTTTTCTTATCTTAATTTTCTCTCTTCGATTGCAAGTGTTTTAAATATTTTCATAACGACTCTTCCCCTTCCTCCACTCTCTCTCTCTCTCTCTCTCTCTCATCCCTTACCCGTATCCTTAATCCCCTCCATCCCGCCCCCACACGTGCCTATCACCTTCTCCTTCCTTCTTCCTCCTCCTCCTATCCTGTGACCTGAGGAGTCCTGGTGAGGGTGTGCAGGATCCCCCCATCACCACAGAGCTATCATGTGGCAGATTAGGATTCCTTCTGTACCTCCTTCGTCTATCCTTACCCTTTCCTTCTCCTTCATTATTTGTTTTGCTCTCTCATCCTTTTCTGTTTTGTTTTTTATTTTGTTATTTCTTCAGTGTGTGTGTGTGTGTGTGTGTGTGTGTGTGTGTGTGTGTGTGAGAGAGAGAGAGAGAGAGAGAGAGAGAGAGAGAGAGAGAGAGAGAGAGAGAGAGAGAGAGAGAGAGAGAGTGTTATTCTGTTCTGTTCCTTTTTTTCTTTTTAATTACTCAGTTTTTGTTGTATCCGTATGTGTGACAGAGAGAGAGAGAGAGAGAGAGAGAGAGAGAGAGAGAGAGAGAGAGAGAGAGAGAGAGAGAGAGAGAGAGAGAGAGAGAGAGAGAGAGAGAGAGAGAGAGAGCATCCTGGGTCAAATGTCCAGGTCACGAGTGGTGGTGTGGTCTGGTCATCACCGCGGAATGTCACTGTGTCAACTGATACGTGTCATTCACTCCTTCCCCTCTCCCTCCCCTCTCACCACCACTCACCTCCAGCCATCATCCCTCACCACCACGCATCACCTCACCACACGTCATTTCTCTCTCATTTCAACACACCTCACTCACTCCTAAAGTCATCTAAATCACCAGCACTCACTAGTCACCACCAGTCACCACCACTACACTGACATTATTCACCATTAATCACTTCAGTCACCACTAATTGTCATGATACTATTACCTTTCACTGTCATTACCACTACACCAGTCATCACGATTACTCGTCACTCACCACTAACACTGACATAACTTGCCATTAGTCATCACCCAGCCGCTGTCATCACTACCACCATTACATAACAATATTAGTTGCATAGATAACATGAACAATAAGACACAATAAATAACGATGGTGCAATATGTCTGTCTGTCTGTCTCTCTCTCTCTCTCTCACACACACTAATTATCGCGCGGCAAACCCAAGCAAGAGAGAACCATGAGGAGGAGGAGGAGGAGGAGGAGGAGGAGGAGGAGGAGGAGGAGGAGGAGGAGGAAGGGAAAGGGACAACAGCACATGAATGAAAAATAAGAGCAATGGAAAAAAAGACAAGAAGAAAAAGAAAGAAAGAAGAAAAGAGGAGGAGGAGAAAGAAAAGGAGGAGGATAAGGAGGAGGTGGTGGTGGTGGTGGTTCACTGGTTCCCATCTCTTTACAAAACTCAAGTCAAAACAGAGAAGAGAATACCACAGCTGGAGAAGAGGAGGAGGAGGAGGAGGGAAACAATTGTACAGGGAGGGGTCATGGCCGGTGTCAATCAGAGGGGGAAGGGGGGTGATGAAGGGGAGGGTGGGGGAAAGGGGAGGAGGGGAATGAAAGGGAAAAGTGAAATAATACCTGAGCGAGAACAAGACTTTCAAGATTTGCGTTCAAGACTCGTGGTTCGTGTGTCATTATAGTGCGATAAATTCAATTCTCTCTCTCTCTCGACCATTTTCTTCTTTTTCGTTTTATTTTTTTTTCTATTTTCACTCTTCTATTTCTTCCTTTACATTTCCAGTCTCTCTCTCTCTCTATCGTGATTTTTTATCGTTTTATTTTTCTATTTTGACTTTTTTCTTTCTTTACATTTCCAGTCTTTACTCTTTCTCTCTCTCTCTCTAGTAATAAAATATACACGCACATTCGTGAAAAATAAAGGAAAATTCAATGCATTTCAGTATACAAGTAATTTTTCTCTTAAAGTGGAAAAATTGCGATGAAAATGCGCAGTAAATTTCCTCCGAATAATTAATGAAGATATATAAAAAGGAAAAAAGAATAACAACAATAGGGAGGAGGAGAGGAAGAGGAGGAGGAGGAGGAGGAGGAGGAGGAGGAGGAGGAGGAGGAGGAGGAGGAGGAGGAGGAGAAGAGAGAAAGAAGAAGAAAAGGAAGAAGTAGAAGAAATAATAGTAGAAATATCAAAAGTAGTAGTAGTAGTACATGAAAAGTAAAAATAGAAGAAAATGAAGAAAAAAAAGAAGAAAAGGAAGAAGATATAAAGAAGACAATGTTAAAGACGCAGCAGTTTCATTTCTCTTGAATCCACCAACTATAGGAAAGGTTTTACGGGGAATATGGCCCTATCTCTCTCTCTCTCTCTCTCTCTCTCATACCATTTCAGAGTAGCATTCATGTCACATCGGACGGAAATACCACGACACCCCCTAAAGGTTTTTATATCTACCACCTGTCACTACTACTACTACTACTACTACTACTACTACATTTACTACTACTACTACTACTACTGCTACCACCACCACCACCACTACTATTACTGCTACTACTACTACTACTACTACTACTAAAACTACCACCACAGCTACTACCATCACTACTACTACTACCACTACTAACACCACCACCATCACCACCACGGAGCGAAGATAATTTCAAAATGGACTTAATTCTTCTTCACACAATCTTCACAACACAATAGTTTTTAATTACCTTTGGCTTCAAAAGAATGATAGAGGGGTAAATAATGAAGAAAACGGAATAAAGCCAAAAGATGATTAAATATTGCAACAGAAAAAGAAAGAAAAATGATGCATAAAAAATCACAAACGATAAAATAAAAAAGAAATGTAAAGAGAAATAAGAAAAAAAGCACTAAAAGAAAATAGAGAAAAAAAAAAACATCAAAATAAATATAAAAAAAAAAAAAAACAACGAAAGCAGAATGCCAACTAAAACAAGAGGGAAAAAATGATAGAAAAAAAATGCGAATGAAATAAAGAAAAACAGAGATTGCAACAGAAACAAGAAACTAATCCACAAGTTTTAACGAGTCTCGGGGCAACACACTGCTAGTCCTGCGCGGGGTAGGTCTATGAAGGACTGTGATGGGCTGTTGGGAGCTAAGAGACAGGGATGTGAAGGGGTGCTTGGGACTGTGAGGGTCTGTGAGGAAGCTGGAGGTGATGTGAGGGGCTGAGAGGATCTGTGAAAGACTGTAAAGCTGTGAGAGGTCTGTGAGGGGCTGGGAAAGGCTAAGAGGGGTTGTGAAGGGCTGTGAGTAGCTGTGAGGGAACTGTGAGGGGCTGAGGGAACTGAGAGGGGCTGTGAGGGAGCTGAAAGGGGCTGAGAGGCTGTGAGGGTCCAAGATGGTCTGTAAGGAACTATGAGTGCGCTAGGATGATGTGGGAGTGGATCTTAATGGATATTCATCCTCTTCAGCACAGAAACGCATTTTTACTATGATTTTTGGGTGTGTTTAGACGATTTGATTTGCATTAGGAAGGGTCTACGGAGGTCACAAGATTAGTGCTCAGAGTCTTCACTGTTTAAATCCCACAAGTTTCTGAAGCTGTATAAAATCACAAAATTGTAAGTAGAATGTGCGAACACGTCCCACTACTGAAGGGGTGAAGAGTAAGGGATGCGCTCACACGGGTCAGGGTTAAGGGAATTTGATGTGAACTTAGAGTAAAGGTAGGGTAGGGAAAGGTAGGGTAGATAAAGCTAGGTTAGGTAAAGCTAGGTTAGGTAAAGCTAGGGTAGGTAAAGTTATGTTAGTTAGGTTTCATTTTATATAAGTAGGAAAAGCTGGCCAAAGACGACAAAAACAATAAAAAAATGCCCCACTTAGTTGCCAGTCCCCTTGCAGGTCCGGGAGAGTCATCCAAAAGAAGGGGATAAATGTCTGGAAAGCACCCTCTTAAATGGTCAAGTCGTAGGGAGTTGGAAATACAAAAGCAGGCAGAGTTCCAGTGTACCAGGGAAAGGTAGGAAGGATTGGGAGTACTGGTTTGATTAGTATGTGTAACGTTAAATTAATATATTTGATTCTCTCTCTCTCTCAACCTATCTCAATTTTGCATCTTTGATAATGACGACGACGATAAAACAAAACATGCATGACGCCATTGATAATAATAATGACAATAATAAGTAATAATAGTAATAATAGGTCACGTTTTCGGTATCATCCACACACACACACACGTAAAACTCACCATAGCAAAGAAGATAATGGTGATTGTGTCGTTAAGCACTAGTACATCCACAGCGTTCACTATTCCCACTCACTACACACCACAGTGGCTCATGTAATCACAACAACACACCACTATCACCAGGCACTGTATTGTGAAGGCACTCAGATCACATCACCATTCCCGGACGGACACTGACACCCTCTCCCTTTCACAGTTCGAACATCACTGCCTCATCCTCGTGGGACTTGCCTCTCGCCGGGATGAGTTGCCATGTTGTAAATATACCCATTTTCTTATTTTTCGCATCATATCCAGGTGAATTTCTCTCCCTCGGTGCATTATTGGAATTAGGATGTGCTTAGCGGATTCAAAGTTGGGTTTTGTGTATAAATAATGCGTAGTAATGAAGGAATGAAGTATGGAAGGTGTTAATCAACGAATAACCAATCAGCATCTCAGTTACCTTCAGTATTAGCCAACCAGGTGAAGGGAAATTTGCATTGCCATATCCCTTACCCAGAATTATCTTTATTCAATTGATTTTTCCCACGTTCCTTATGATCTCGCTAAAAGTTATACAAGAAGAAAAAATTAAGGAAGCAACAAGGCAAATACGAAGAAAGGAGAGGGAAAGGAAGAGGAGGAGGAGGATGGGAAGGAGGAAGATACATATAAAAGATGAAAATGGAGGGGAAATAATTGAATAAGCGTAAAGAGATAACGAGGATACAGGCTGGTCTCGTATCAAGCCTCGCCTTATTAGTGGCATGTAGCGTGGACAATTATGGCGGCGCAGCGGGGCGGCCAATTTTCCGAGCACACACACACACACACAGTCTCTGCCTCTGTCTGTCTGCATCTTTCTTCTCTTGATGTCTGTCTGTCTGTCTGTCTCTCTCTCTCTCTCTCTCTCTCTCTCTCTCTCTCTCTCTCTCTTTATTTAAACAACTTTATACAAAGGAACATGTACCCAAAGGCGCACTGTCGTGTGCTACCTATTCTAAGGGTACTACAATCTATTTCTCTACAATATTTACAATACTTAAAAATACATAATATACAAGATGGTCAGCATGTAAATCTTTCTCTCTCTCTCTCTCTTTTTATTTATACAATAATACAGTAAATACAAGAGCAAGTTACATCGTACATTACATACACTTAGCAACTTTAAATAACTAAAGGGCCATTTTTAGTGTACCCTATCTAAAAGTTAAACTCTTTAACTCTCCCGCCAACACAAAAACCAGTCATTAATAGATTTCTTGAACTCCTGCAACGAGCAGTCACTTAGATCCAGCTGTGTGGCTAGAATAATGTTCCACCATCCTACGTATGTATTCACAAACTGTCGCTGGCGGTGCCACGTTCTACAGCGGGGCTGCAGGAGTTCCTTGGGGGCGAGGGTGACAGCTCGGGTGTGCACTTCAGTCAGTCGGGATGGCTGCCGGAGCGCCTCTAGATGGCTCACGTGACACACGTGCACCTTATACATAACGGTGATTCCCGCCACGTCCCTCAGCTGTTGAAGAGTGTGGAGGCATGGGTCATGGCCGGTGTTATTGCCTTTAATGAGTCGCGCCGCCCTCTCCTGCACTTTATCTAAGAGAGCAAGGTGCGTGCGGGCCGCGCCTCCCCACGCCAGGCAAGCGTACTCCAGCGAGGATCTAACTTGAGCTGTCCCTTTCTGTCTCTAAATCTCTCTCTCTCTCTCTCTCTCTCTCTCTCTCTCTCTCTCTCTCTCTCTCTCTCTCTCTCTCTCTCTCTCTCTCTCTCTCTCTCTCTCTCTCTCTCTCTCTCTCTCTCTCTCTCTCTCTCTCTCTCTCTCTCTCTCTCACTGTCGGTCTGTCTGTCTGTCACTGTCACTGCTACTGTCACTGTCTGTCTCTGTCACTGCCACTGTCGCTGTCACTGTCTGTCAATGTCAATATCACTGTCACTGTCACTGTCTGTTCCTGTTACTGTCACTGTCACTTCACTGTCTAGCTATGTCACTGTCACTGTCTCCGTCTGGCAATGTCACTGTCGCTGTCTTTGACTGTCTGTCTGTCTGTCACTTACTATCTGTCTCTGTACCTGTCACTGTCCATGACTGTCTGTCTCAGTCACTTACTGTCTGTCTGTCTGTCACTGTTACTGTCTGTCTCTGTCCCTATCTGTCTGTCACTGTTTCTGTCTATCTGTCACTGTCACTTACTGTCACTGTTTCTGTCTGTCTGTCACTGTCACCATCACTTTCACCGTCTCTCTTACTGTTTATCTGTCACTGTTACTGTCTGTCTGTCACTTTCACTTATTGTTTGTCTGTCACTGTCACTGTCTGTCGGTCAGTGTCAGTGTTACTGTCTTTCTCTGTCGGTCATTGTCAATGTCACTTTCACTGTCACTCTTACTGTTTGTCTCTGTCTGTCACTATACAGTCATTGTCACTGTCACTGTCTGCCTCTCACTGTCACTGTGGCACTGTTACTGTCACTATCACTGTGTCTGTCACTGTCACTGTCTATCTGTGTCATTACCAATGTCACTTTCTGTATGTCACTGTCTGTCACTGTGTCACTGTTACTGTCTGTCTGTCTGTCATTGTACTGTCACTATCACTGTCACAGTCTGTCTCTGTCTGTGTCTGTCACTTTTACTGTCATGTTTGTCACTGTCTCTCACTGTCACTCTGTCTCACTTTTGCTGTCGTTTGTCACTGTCTGTCTCTTACTGTCACTCTGTCTGTCACTTTTACTGTCACTGTCTCACTGTTACTCTGTCACTATCATTGTCACTGTCACAGTGTCTGTCACTATCAATGTCTGTCTGTCACTGTCAGACAGTCTGTCTGTCACTGTCAATATCACTGTCTGTCTCTGTGTCTGTCTGTCTCTGTCACTGTCACTGTCTGTCACTGTTTCTCTCTCCATCACGGTCACTATCACTGTCTGTCAATCTCCGTCTTTGTCATTGTTTGTCTGTTTCTGTCTGTCAATTTAACTGTCACTCTGTCACTGTCACTATCACTTTCCGTCACTGTCTGTCTGTCACTGTCAGTATCACTTTTAATGTCCGTCTTTGTCCTTGTCACTGTCACTGTCTGTCTGTCACTCACTGTCTATCTGTCACTGTCACTGATACGGTCTGTCACAGTTTCTGTCTGTCTGTCACTCAATGTCATTGTTACTCTAAGTCTATCACTTTCTGTCTGTGTCTGTCACCGTCACTGTTACCGTCTGTCTCTTTCACTGTTACTGTGTCTGTCACTGTCACTGTCTGTCTGCTACTGTTACTGTCTGTCACTCACTGTCACTGTCACAGTCATTGTCACTGTCGCTGTCATTGTCTGTCTCCGTCACTGTCACTGTCTGTTTGTCTCTAACTTGTACTGTCTGTCACTGTATCTTTGTCACTGTCACTGTTATTCTGTCACTGTCTATCACCGTCGCTGTCACTGTTACTATCTGTCTTTGTCACTGTCACACTCACTGTTACTGTTTTTCTGTTACTTACTGTTTGTTTCTGTCAGTCTGTCTGTCACCTGTTACTGTCTGTCTGTCAGTCACTGTCTGTGTCACTGTCACTGTCTATCACCGCCACTGTCCGTCTTTGTCACTGTTACTGTCACTGTCTGTCTCTGTCTTGATCTGTCTGTCACTATCACTGTCACAGTGTCTCTCTCTGTCTGTCTGTCTGTCACTTTTACTGTCACTTTCTGTCACTAACTGTCTTTGTCACTATCACTGTCACTGTCATAGTCTGTCTGTCACTATCATTGTCACAGTCTGTCTGTCACTGTCTCTGTCTCGGTCACTGTCTGTTTCTGTCTTGGTCATTGTGTCTCTGTCTCTGTCTCTGTCCCTGTCACTGTCTGTCACTGTCACTGTCTGTCGCTGTCACTGTCTGTCGCTGTCACTGTCTCACTCTCCGTCTCTCTCACTCAGTCTTTGTCTGTCTCCATCTCCGTCACTGTCACTGTCACTATCTCTGTCAATCTGTCTGTCACTGTTTGTCTGTCTGTCTGTCACTGTCACTCACTCTGTCTCTGTCTCTGTCTGTCACTTTGTCAGTCACTGTCGCTGTCTGTCTTTGTCACTGTCTGTTTGTCACTGTCAATGTCTGTCATTATCAGTGTCACTGTCACTATCTGTCACCGTCACTGTCTGTCTGTCTGTCTGTCACTGTTGCTGTCTCTCTCTACCTGTGGCAGTCCAGGTCTGTCTGTCACTGTCACTGTTACTATCATTGTTACTGTCTGTCTTTGTACATGTATTTCTGTCACTCTCACTGTCACTGTCAGTCTTTGTCCTCATCACTGTCACTATCTGTCTGTTACTGTCACTGTCACTATCTGTCTCTGCCTCTGTCACTTGTCTATACCACAGAGGAAATCCAGTCTTACCAAACTATCACTGGTTAAAATGTTATAAAAATGTTGAACTAGTAGACTATGAAAAATAAATAATATAACTAAATAAACAAATCCTAAACAGATAAATTCACTTGTAAATATCAAATACCAAATCTCTTGTTTTAATGAGACTCTCAGGTTAAAAAACAAAGGAATAAGCATAACTAAACTAAATAACAACATAACTAAATAAATAGATAAAATAATCAGCAAAAATAAACTCATTTGTAAATATGAAATAGCATTTTTTACAAACCGTGTTGGGTAAGAAATTGAAAGAAATAATGATGTACTAGTAGAAATGATGAAAAAGTTAAGTACAATTATCATTTCATCCCTTTTCCTTGTATGTTTATCACTCTTAGTTACCACGTTAATTTGAATACCCTCAACTAAAGAAAATAACAGCTACCTTTATAGAGTGAATATCCTAAAGAAAATTGAAGTGATTAATAGCTAAAGGTTAACAAAAAAGATTTCATTGCACACACCTGTTCATCAGCTCCTCCTCCTCTTCCTCTTCTACTTACGACTCAACTCTCCTCGTTTTCGTCCTCTTCCTCTTCTTCCTTGTCCTCATCCTCGTCCTCACTTCTCATCCTCTTCCCCTCCTCCTCTTCCCTGGTGTTCCCTCTGGAAGACAAAACGAAATAAGAAAACAAGCAAATATGTTAGTTACAAAAAAAAAGGTGTAAGTTTGTACTACAGTTAGGAAGTACGTATAGTGATGAGAATTTTACTTCATAATATTAAAGTACTTGTAAAGCTGTTAATTATTGCATATCGCAGAAGGTGGCAACTAAACTAAACAGCTATCCCGCTCGTCCGCTGGTAACCTCACCTCGCCCCCAGCTACCCCGCTCGTCCGCTGGTTCAAATACATTTTCCCATCTTTTCCTAACTCCATTATTCAGTGTCTATTGTATGTTTTTATGGTTTCTATAAATATTTAATTGCTTTTAAAGAGTTTGCCGTGCCTCACTTCGGTAAAAAAAATATAGCGCTGAGTGGTGTTTTATTGTACGAGCCTTTTCAACGGTCAAAGTTTCATATTTGCCATATGAAGATTTTTTTATTTCAAGCTATAACAGGACCTTTATGGTATTTTGTATTGTTTTATCGCCACTGGTGTCACTAAATGGAACCATACGACTATATTTGGCAATCAGATGTTCAGATACAGCTGTCATTGGTAGGTTTTTGAATGATAAAGGCTTGAGTGAGGGTCTGAGGGAGAATGGTGGTTGTAGCGACAGTCTCCACCTCTCACTATCGTCACTTGACCGTCCTTGTAGGCGACACGGAATTATCACAAGGAACATTATCAAAGACGCAGACTATTACAACAAGACATTATGCAAACTCCCCTAGCTAGACAAGTGCTGTGTAGGAGGGTGGGTCACTTACCAATATTGCAGTGTTGTTGGCCGTCATTAGCAGCAGTTCCAGGCTGGCCCTCCCTGCCAGACACCAAGCTTGTACCAGCACACACACACACACACACACACAGGCAACCGCGGGCCGTGTCACAGTCCTGATCAATGAAAATCTATGTTAAATAAAGTATCAGCCGCTTACCGCTACCCTCCGAATTACTCCTTGTGTCAAACTAGACTGGCCGCAAAAAGCTTGCACCACAATCGTGACAATCCCCTCTTCTCCCTCTTGCTCCTCTGCCAGTAGCTGCGCGCGCTGGCCGAGGCTGGACAACCCACAATGCACTTGTTTAGTAATAATGATAATACACTAAAACAAAATCAAATATAACATTGGATAAACAAGTCAAAATAAATTAAAAGTAATTGTCATTGTAACTGTCAATGAATCCACTTGTATATACAAAAAGTTTTAGTAGAAGGAAGACTGATCAAGAAGCGGTGCAGAGAGAAGGTAATAGGAGAAATAGTCTTTAAACGGGAGGACGAGGAGCAATAAGAGGAGAAGGAAAGGAACAGTGGAAGAGAAGAAGGAGAGAGAAAACTGGAAGAAATAGATACTAAGTCATGCCAACACTGATGGTAGACATGTGTATGTATACTTTCATCATTACATTTGCGTGTTTCCTTGTATTGAGGTCACTTCTTATTCTTGTTATTCATTAAAAAATAATGAGCTTTGTCATTACATACAGTACGATGAATAAAAGATAGTTTAATTATAATACTTCCAGCTCGTCTCCCTCTATCGCCAAGCACTACAGGCCCTAGTCTCTAGTGAAAGCCGTGCACACGCATATACCCACTGCCAGGCGCCAGCTCACCTTCTCTCTCCCAGGCACATCCGCCAACATCGATAACACACTCAAAATACAACCAAATTAATAAGAAAAACATACAGATCTTGTTCCTTCCAACAAAAACACTTCTTACTCTCGCCTGCACACTCAAAATAATGTGCAGTAATATTTTAGGATATAACCTAAGATCTTTAGTTACCCAATGAAATTCTCCACCTCAATACAGAAAACGAATTATTTAATGGTAAACTATATGATTTGCCTCGCTAGGTGCTATACGTGCTGAAGTGAAAATACAGACGTGGAGAAAGTAACATATTAGGAAATTATTTATGGGCAAAGGGTACAAACGCAGCAAACCCATGCAGCGCGGCAAAGAACAAAAACTAATAAAAAAGGTTGGATAAAAATAAGTGGAAAGAGTAGATTGCAAGCGAAACCAAATATGCTTATTGTTCAATACCACAACCACCACTACCCATCTCTGTCTCTCTATCTTTCTGTATCTCTCTCTCTCTCTCTCTCTCTCTCTCTCTCTCTCTCTCTCTCTCTCTCTCAGGGAAGCTGTCTCGGCCCCCTGCTTTGGAACATTTATATAAATTGACTTCTTGCACATCATCCCCAGTATAAGGGCGTATGCGTACGACCTCACTCTGATCCAGAGCCACGACCCGGGGGTGAAATCTGCCGTCGCGGCTCAGCTCAACACGAACTTAAGACGCATCATCGCCTGGGGCAACATGTTGCAGGTGAAGTTTGCACCACACAAGACCCAGCTGCTCCATGTCACCAGGTCAAGTGTACCCCTGAGCCTCGACTTCAATGGGAGGACGCTGGCACCACACGACGAGGTGGAGGTACTGGGGGTCACTATGACAGCAGCTGACCTTCAAATCCCGCATCGAGCGACTCACCAGAGAAGCTTCGGGGAAGTTGGCATCTCTGAAGAGGATGTCATGGCTCCTCGACAACAGGGGCCTGGAGGTTTTCTACAAGGGAAAAATTCGCTCATCCCTGAAGTATGCGTGCCTTGCCTGGGGCGGCGCTGCCAGGAAGCACCTTGTTCTTATAGATAAGGTACAGGAGCGGGCACCGCGGCTCATTAAGGAAAGAGGAGCTGGGCAGGAGCCACGACTGCAGTCTCTGCAACAGCGTCGGGACGTGGTGGGACTCACCGTCATGTTTAAAGTGCAAGAGAAGCGAGTGAGTCACCTACAACCGCTAAGGTAGCCACAGCGTCGACCCCTTGTGGCCACGAGGGGTATCGCTCAGACACCGCGTGAGGTGGTACAACCCAGTTGCCGGACGTGGCACCAGCAGCGGCAGTATGTCAATAACAAATTTGGAAGGGGCAACCCTCCAAGACTTTAGGTTGTCAGTAAATACCTGGTTGTTGAGGCACCGCTAACGTGACACTGGATCAGAGTTAGGCTTTTAAATAGGTAACACTAAAAATGTGCCTTTAGCCTATAAAATACATTTAGCGCATAAGATGTACTATAATGTAATTACTCTGAAATGTAGAGAGAGAGAGAGAGAGAGAGAGAGAGAGAGAGAGAGAGAGAGAGAGAGAGAGAGAGAGAGAGAGAGAGAGAGAGAGAGAGAGAGAGAGAGAGAGAGAGAGAGAGACAGAGACAGAGACAGAGACAGAGAGAGAGAGAGAGAGAGAGAGAGAGAGACAGAGAGAGAGAGAGAGAGAGAGAGAGAGAGAGAGAGAGAGAGAGAGAGAGAGAGAGAGAGAGAGAGAGAGAGAGAGAGAGAGAGAGAGAGAGAGAGAGAGAGAGAGAGAGAGAGAGAGAGAGAGAGAGAGAGAGAGAGAGAGAGAGAGAGAGAGAGAGAGAGAGAGAGAGAGAGAGAGAGAGAGAGAGAACCGATCTAAGAGACACATCAGAGGCAGCTCTGTCTAATGACAGCTACCATGAAATATGGATAATAAATAGTACTTTTGTCCATTTCAGAAAATCGAAAACCGGAAACAGGCAAAGTGATTTGCCGCCACTGTGCCGCCTCGCTTATCTTGTTCTCACGTGCACGCAAACAACACATCAAGATTAATCAATGTGTTTTCTTACCAGAAAGCAACCAAAGTCTATCTCTCGCTTGATGATGCAACACAAATCCCACGGGAAGCACATCCAAAAAAAGACCAGTTCCATGGAATAAGATGGGACGTCATCCCTGCTACAGCGTCTTTATCGCCCACTGATGTGCGAAAGGCGCTAATCAGTGTGCTTTTATTCAGGAGCACAGGTACACGTTTCACAATTATAAAGAAAGAGATGGCACCTCGCAGCCCCACTCTGCCCTTGGACGCCATGACTGCCCGCCTGGTGACATCTCGCTGCGCTGTGCTCCTCATCCTCCTGACGGTGAGCTGTGCCACCTGACACACCAACGCTTCCACGGCTAGTCACGCGCCCTGTGAACCCAGTGCCACTATGGCACTGTAGACACTTGGCACTGCAAACCCTGGGTCAGTGATGAGTGACGTGTTTCTCTCCACCAGGTGGCGGAAGGCGGCAGGTACCAGACGGAGCTCCTCGACCCTGAGCCGCGCGCCTGCCGCACCCAGGTGAGACCCGAGGCCCGACGGTGCACTGGTGCACACAGCGCCGCCACTCAGCTGCCCCTCACACAACACTCTGCCCCTGCTCCTGTCAAAGAGGCACACACACACACACACACACACACACACACACACACACACACACAGTGCACCACACCACTGCTGCCTTTCACAACACTCCATTTCTGTCACACAAGCAACACATCCCTGCCAACTTTTAGAAAAGGCTCACTCTTCCTCACCCACTGCCTTTCCTCCTCAGGACAACGCCGCCGCCAGCGCTATCTTGTCCCCGGGGCGCCGCAACGAGTACCCGGCCGGTGGGGTGAGTGTGCCTGCTGGAATATTTCACTGTTTCTGCTGACACTTGCCCACACCCCACACACCTGACCATCTCGTGACTTCACCTTTCACCTGCAGGTGCTAATGGTGCTGGCTAAGGTGCCCGCTGGACTCTTCGGTACCCTCCAGGTCTTCCTGTGTCCTGACGGTGAATCGGAGGTGGAGTGTGAGGACAGGTGAGGCTGAGACCCGTTGGCGGAGTGCAGGATGGTGGTGGGTGGCGGGGAGAGGGGATAGGGATGGCGCAGGTTGTGAACTCTGTGTCCACACAGGGTGCCGCTACAGCTAGCTGACGGCTCCGGCAACAGCTACAGCCTGCAGAAGGTTCCTCGCACTGACAACTATGAGATCCCGGTCATTCTGCCCGACAACATCACCTGCCAGGCCTGCACTCTGCAGGTGAGTCAGCAAATGTGTTCCCTAAGTCACGCCCCGCCCACTACACTCACTGCTACTGACTGACTCACCTGTGACTCGCCAGCTGCGTGTGCTGACCCGCGACTGTGCCGACGAGGAGCGCGTGGAAGAGCCATGCCTGCCGGAGGTGGTCACCTTCTGCTCGGACATCACCGTCAGGACATCAAGTAAGACCTGGCCTTTGTTGAGAAAAGTCTGAAGGTGTTAAAACTGATGAAAAAACCTTGTGACGCCATACTCCTGATGTCTATACTAAAATATGAAATGCGCGCGCGCACGCACGCACGCACGCACGCACACACACACACACACACACACACACACACACACACACACACACACACACACACACACACACACAAACACAAACACATCCCGCGTAGTGTAGTGGTTAGCACGAGGCAAATGGGCAAGCCTCTTAATGTGTAGCCCCTGTACACCTAGCAGAAAATAGGTACGGGATGTAACTCGAGGGGTTGTGGCCTCGATTTCCCGGTGTGTGGAGTGTGTTGTGGTCTCAGTCCTACCCGAAGATCAGTCTATGAGCTCTGAGTTCACTCCGTAATGGAGAAGACTGGCTGGGTGACCAGTAGGAAACCGTGGTGAATTACACACACGCACACATACACACAAACACCCACACAAACACACACACACACACACACACATTCAAAATCGCGGACACGTCATATAGTTTCTTTTGTGTGTAATATGTACTGTGCCCTCTCCACAGGTCACCATCACGTCG